>NW_028232017.1:432500-672228 GCF_054491065.1 Syngnathus leptorhynchus
TTCACCGGCCCCAAGCGACAACCGGTCACCGAGGCACCCGCCGAAGGCGGGTGCCGAGTTCACCGGCCCCAAGCGACAACCGGTCACCGAGGCACCCGCCGAAGGCGGGTGCCGAGTTCACCGGCCCCAAGCGACAACCGGTCACCGAGGCACCCGCCGAAGGCGGGTGCCGAGTTCACTGGCCCCAAGCGACAACCGGTCACCGAGGCACCCGCCGAAGGCGGGTGCCGAGTTCACTGGCCCCAAGCGACGGCGGTCACCGAGGCACCCGCCGGAGGCGGGTGCCGAGTTCACCGGCCCCGAGCACCAGCGGTCAGCCACGGAGGGTGCTGGATCATCCATACTTCCATAGCTCCAGAGCTCCATAGCCCCGGAGCTCCATAGCCCCGGAGCTCCATAGCCCCGGAGCTCCATAGCTCCATAGCCCCGGAGCTCCATAGCCCCGGAGCTCCATAGCCCCGGAGCTCCATAGCTCCATAGCCCCGGAGCTCCATAGCCCCGGAGCTCCATAGCTCCATAGCCCCGGAGCTCCATAGCCCCGGAGCTCCATAGCCCCGGAGCTCCATAGCCCCGGAGCTCCATAGCCCCGGAGCTCCATAGCCCCAGAGCTCCATACTTCCATAGCCCCAGAGCTCCATAGCTCCATACTTCCATAGCTCCAGCCGCGGAGGGTGCTGGCTGGTGGCTCCATAGCTCCATACTTCCATACTTGCAGCCACGGAGTTGGCTAAAATTGCACTAAGTGCGAAAGCCCATTCATTTACAACGGCGTGTCCGCCAGGCGGCGACATTTCCCCGTTACCGGTGGCTGCGCGGCGGGTGAGTGACAGAGCTTATCCGAGCGGCTGGAACTCTGCGCCGGCGTGGTCGAGCGTGAGGCCCCGGCCCTTTGGCTGCCTGGTACCTAAAACACTTCCATTGATCCAGCCACGGAGGGTGCTGGCTGGTGGCTCCATAGCTCCATAGCTCCATAGCACCAGAGCTCCATAGCTCCATAGCACCAGAGCTCCATAGCTCCATAGCACCAGAGCTCCATAGCTCCATAGCACCAGAGCTCCATAGCTCCATAGCACCAGAGCTCCATAGCTCCATAGCTCCAGGGCTCCATAGCTCCAGGGCTCCATAGCTCCATAGCTCCAGGGCTCCATAGCTCCATACCTCCAGAGCTCCATAGCTCCAGCCTGGGTGGCTGGTGGCTCCATAGCTCCATACTTCCATAGCTCCAGTCAGAGAGTTGGCGAAAATTGCACTAAGTGCGAAAGCCCATTCATTTACAACGGCGTGTCCGCCAGGCGGCGACATTTCCCCGTTACCGGTGGCTGCGCGGCGGGTGAGTGACAGAGCTTATCCGAGCGGCTGGAACTCTGCGCCGGCGTGGTCGAGCGTGAGGCCCCGGCCCTTTGGCTGCCTGGTACCTAAAACACTTCCATTGATCCAGCCACGGAGGGTGCTGGCTGGTGGCTCCATAGCTCCATAGCTCCATAGCACCAGAGCTCCATAGCTCCATAGCACCAGAGCTCCATAGCTCCATAGCACCAGAGCTCCATAGCTCCATAGCACCAGAGCTCCATAGCTCCATAGCACCAGAGCTCCATAGCTCCATAGCTCCAGGGCTCCATAGCTCCAGGGCTCCATAGCTCCATAGCTCCAGGGCTCCATAGCTCCATACCTCCAGAGCTCCATAGCTCCAGCCTGGGTGGCTGGTGGCTCCATAGCTCCATACTTCCATAGCTCCAGTCAGAGAGTTGGCGAAAATTGCACTAAGTGCGAAAGCCCATTCATTTACAACGGCGTGTCCGCCAGGCGGCGACATTTCCCCGTTACCGGAGGCTGCGTGGCGGGTGAGTGACAGAGCTTATCCGAGCGGCTGGAACTCTGCGCCGGCGTGGTCGAGCGTGAGGCCCCGGCCCTTTGGCTGCCTGGTACCTAAAACACTTCCATTGATCCAGCCACGGAGGGTGCTGGCTGGTGGCTCCATAGCTCCATAGCTCCATAGCACCAGAGCTCCATAGCTCCATAGCACCAGAGCTCCATAGCTCCATAGCACCAGAGCTCCATAGCTCCATAGCACCAGAGCTCCATAGCTCCATAGCACCAGAGCTACATAGCTCCATAGCACCAGAGCTCCATAGCTCCATAGCACCAGAGCTCCATAGCTCCATAGCACCAGAGCTCCATAGCTCCATAGCACCAGAGCTCCATAGCTCCATAGCTCCAGGGCTCCATAGCTCCAGGGCTCCATAGCTCCATAGCTCCAGGGCTCCATAGCTCCATACCTCCAGAGCTCCATAGCTCCAGCCTGGGTGGCTGGTGGCTCCATAGCTCCATACTTCCATAGCTCCAGTCAGAGAGTTGGCGAAAATTGCACTAAGTGCGAAAGCCCATTCATTTACAACGGCGTGTCCGCCAGGCGGCGACATTTCCCCGTTACCGGTGGCTGCGTGGCGGGTGAGTGACAGAGCTTATCCGAGCGGCTGGAACTCTGCGCCGGCGTGGTCGAGCGTGAGGCCCCGGCCCTTTGGCTGCCTGGTACCTAAAACACTTCCATTGATCCAGCCACGGAGGGTGCTGGCTGGTGGCTCCATAGCTCCATAGCTCCATAGCACCAGAGCTCCATAGCTCCATAGCACCAGAGCTCCATAGCTCCATAGCACCAGAGCTCCATAGCTCCATAGCACCAGAGCTCCATAGCTCCATAGCACCAGAGCTCCATAGCTCCATAGCACCAGAGCTCCATAGCTCCATAGCACCAGAGCTCCATAGCTCCATAGCACCAGAGCTCCATAGCTCCATAGCACCAGAGCTCCATAGCTCCATAGCACCAGAGCTCCATAGCTCCATAGCACCAGAGCTCCATAGCTCCATAGCTCCAGCCTGGGTGGCTGGTGGCTCCATAGCTCCATACTTCCATAGCTCCAGTCAGAGAGTGTGCTAAAATTGCACTAAGTGCGAAAGCCCATTCATTTACAACGGCGTGTCCACAAGGCGGCGACATTTCCCCGTTACCGGTGGCTGCGCGGCGGGTGAGTGACAGAGCTTATCCGAGCGGCTGGAACTCTGCGCCGGCGTGGTCGAGCGTGAGGCCTCGGCCCTTTGGCTGCCTGGTACCTAAAACACTTCCATTGATCCAGCCACGGAGGGTGCTGGCTGGTGGCTCCATAGCTCCATAGCTCCATACCTCCAGAGCTCCAGAGCTCCATAGCACCAGAGCTCCATAGCTCCATAGCACCAGAGCTCCATAGCACCAGAGCTCCATAGCTCCATAGCACCAGAGCTCCATAGCTCCATAGCACCAGAGCTCCATAGCTCCATAGCACCAGAGCTCCATAGCTCCATAGCTCCATAGCACCAGAGCTCCATAGCTCCATAGCACCAGAGCTCCATAGCTCCATAGCACCAGAGCTCCATAGCTCCATAGCACCAGAGCTCCATAGCTCCATAGCACCAGAGCTCCATAGCTCCATAGCACCAGAGCTCCATAGCTCCATAGCACCAGAGCTCCATAGCTCCATAGCACCAGAGCTCCATAGCTCCATAGCACCAGAGCTCCATAGCTCCATAGCACCAGAGCTCCATAGCTCCATAGCACCAGAGCTCCATAGCTCCATAGCACCAGAGCTCCATAGCTCCATAGCTCCAGCCTGGGTGGCTGGTGGCTCCATAGCTCCATACTTCCATAGCTCCAGTCAGAGAGTGTGCTAAAATTGCACTAAGTGCGAAAGCCCATTCATTTACAACGGCGTGTCCACAAGGCGGCGACATTTCCCCGTTACCGGTGGCTGCGCGGCGGGTGAGTGACAGAGCTTATCCGAGCGGCTGGAACTCTGCGCCGGCGTGGTCGAGCGTGAGGCCTCGGCCCTTTGGCTGCCTGGTACCTAAAACACTTCCATTGATCCAGCCACGGAGGGTGCTGGCTGGTGGCTCCATAGCTCCATAGCTCCATACCTCCAGAGCTCCAGAGCTCCATAGCACCAGAGCTCCATAGCTCCATAGCACCAGAGCTCCATAGCACCAGAGCTCCATAGCTCCATAGCACCAGAGCTCCATAGCTCCATAGCACCAGAGCTCCATAGCTCCATAGCACCAGAGCTCCATAGCTCCATAGCTCCATAGCACCAGAGCTCCATAGCTCCATAGCACCAGAGCTCCATAGCACCAGAGCTCCATAGCTCCATAGCACCAGAGCTCCATAGCTCCATAGCTCCATAGCACCAGAGCTCCATAGCTCCATAGCACCAGAGCTCCATAGCTCCATAGCACCAGAGCTCCATAGCTCCATAGGACCAGAGCTCCATAGCTCCATAGCTCCAGGGCTCCATAGCTCCATAGCTCCAGGGCTCCATAGCTCCATAGCTCCAGGGCTCCATAGCTCCAGGGCTCCAGGGCTCCATAGCTCCATACCTCCAGAGCTCCATAGCTCCATACTTCCAGAGCTCCATAGCTCCATAGCTCCATACTTCCATAGCTCCATAGCTCCATACTTCCATAGCACCAGAGCTCCATACCTCCAGAGCTCCATAGCTCCAGCCTGGGTGGCTGGTGGCTCCATAGCTCCATACTTCCATAGCTCCAGTCAGAGAGTTGGCGAAAATTGCACTAAGTGCGAAAGCCCATTCATTTACAACGGCGTGTCCACAAGGCGGCGACATTTCCCCGTTACCGGTGGCTGCGCGGCGGGTGAGTGACAGAGCTTATCCGAGCGGCTGGAACTCTGCGCCGGCGTGGTCGAGCGTGAGGCCTCGGCCCTTTGGCTGCCTGGTACCTAAAACACTTCCATTGATCCAGCCACGGAGGGTGCTGGCTGGTGGCTCCATACCTCCATAGCTCCATAGCACCAGAGCTCCATAGCTCCATAGCACCAGAGCTCCATGGCTTCAGAGCTCCATAGCACCATAGCTCCATACCTCCAGAGCTCCAGGGCTCCATAGCTCCATACCTCCAGAGCTCCATACCTCCAGAGCTCCATACCTCCAGAGCTCCATAGCACCAGAGCTCCATGGCTTCAGAGCTCCATAGCACCATAGCTCCATACCTCCAGAGCTCCAGGGCTCCATAGCTCCATACCTCCAGAGCTCCATACCTCCAGAGCTCCATACCTCCAGAGCTCCATAGCACCAGAGCTCCATGGCTTCAGAGCTCCATAGCACCATAGCTCCATACCTCCAGAGCTCCAGGGCTCCATAGCTCCATACCTCCAGAGCTCCATACCTCCAGAGCTCCATACCTCCAGAGCTCCAGAGCTCCATAGCACCAGAGCTCCATGGCTTCAGAGCTCCATAGCACCATAGCTCCATACCTCCAGAGCTCCAGGGCTCCATAGCTCCATACCTCCAGAGCTCCATACCTCCAGAGCTCCAGAGCTCCATAGCACCAGAGCTCCATGGCTTCAGAGCTCCATAGCACCATAGCTCCATACCTCCAGAGCTCCAGTGCTCCATAGCTCCATACCTCCAGAGCTCCATACCTCCAGAGCTCCATACCTCCAGAGCTCCATAGCTCCATAGCACCAGAGCTCCATAGCTCCATAGCACCAGAGCTCCATAGCACCAGAGCTCCATAGCACCAGAGCTCCATAGCTCCATAGCACCAGAGCTCCATAGCTCCATAGCACCAGAGCTCCATAGCTCCATAGCACCAGAGCTCCATACTTCCAGAGCTCCATAGCTCCATAGCTCCATAGCACCAGAGCTCCATAGCTCCATAGCACCAGAGCTCCATGGCTTCAGAGCTCCATAGCACCATAGCTCCATACCTCCAGAGCTCCAGGGCTCCATAGCTCCATACCTCCAGAGCTCCATACCTCCAGAGCTCCATACCTCCAGAGCTCCATAGCACCAGAGCTCCATAGCTCCATAGCACCAGAGCTCCATAGCACCAGAGCTCCATAGCACCAGAGCTCCATAGCTCCATAGCACCAGAGCTCCATAGCTCCATAGCACCAGAGCTCCATACTTCCAGAGCTCCATAGCTCCATAGCTCCATACCACCAGAGCTCCATAGCTCCATAGCACCAGAGCTCCATAGCTCCATAGCACCAGAGCTCCATACTTCCATAGCTCCATAGCTCCATACCTCCAGAGCTCCATAGCTCCTTAGCTCCATACCTCCAGAGCTCCATAGCTCCAGAGCTCCATAGCTCCATAGCTCCATAGCACCAGAGCTCCATAGCTCCATAGCACCAGAGCTCCATACTTCCATAGCTCCAGGGCTCCATAGCTCCAGGGCTCCATACCTCCAGAGCTCCATAGCTCCATACTTCCAGAGCTCCATAGCTCCATACTTCCATAGCTCCATACTTCCATACCTCCATAGCTCCATACTTCCATAGCACCAGAGCTCCATACTTCCATAGCACCAGAGCTCCATACCTCCAGAGCTCCAGAGCTCCAGCCTGGGTGGCTGGTGGCTCCATAGCTCCATACTTCCATAGCTCTAAGTCAGAGAGTTGGCGAAAATTGCACTAAGTGCGAAAGCCCATTCATTTACAACGGCGTGTCCACAAGGCGGCGACATTTCCCCGTTACCGGTGGCTGCGCGGCGGGTGAGTGACAGAGCTTATCCGAGCGGCTGGAACTCTGCGCCGGCGTGGTCGAGCGTGAGGCCTCGGCCCTTTGGCTGCCTGGTACCTAAAACACTTCCATTGATCCAGCCACGGAGGGTGCTGGCTGGTGGCTCCATACCTCCATAGCTCCATAGCACCAGAGCTCCATAGGTCCATAGCACCAGAGCTCCATGGCTTCAGAGCTCCATAGCACCATAGCTCCATACCTCCAGAGCTCCAGGGCTCCATAGCTCCATACCTCCAGAGCTCCATACCTCCAGAGCTCCATACCTCCAGAGCTCCATAGCACCAGAGCTCCATGGCTTCAGAGCTCCATAGCACCATAGCTCCATACCTCCAGAGCTCCAGGGCTCCATAGCTCCATACCTCCAGAGCTCCATACCTCCAGAGCTCCATACCTCCAGAGCTCCAGAGCTCCATAGCACCAGAGCTCCATGGCTTCAGAGCTCCATAGCACCATAGCTCCATACCTCCAGAGCTCCAGGGCTCCATAGCTCCATACCTCCAGAGCTCCATACCTCCAGAGCTCCAGAGCTCCATAGCACCAGAGCTCCATGGCTTCAGAGCTCCATAGCACCATAGCTCCATACCTCCAGAGCTCCAGGGCTCCATAGCTCCATACCTCCAGAGCTCCATACCTCCAGAGCTCCATAGCACCAGAGCTCCATGGCTTCAGAGCTCCATAGCACCATAGCTCCATACCTCCAGAGCTCCAGGGCTCCAAAGCTCCATACCTCCAGAGCTCCATACCTCCAGAGCTCCATACCTCCAGAGCTCCATAGCTCCATAGCACCAGAGCTCCATAGCTCCATAGCACCAGAGCTCCATAGCACCAGAGCTCCATAGCACCAGAGCTCCATAGCTCCATAGCACCAGAGCTCCATAGCTCCATAGCACCAGAGCTCCATAGCTCCATAGCACCAGAGCTCCATACTTCCAGAGCTCCATAGCTCCATAGCTCCATAGCACCAGAGCTCCATAGCTCCATAGCACCAGAGCTCCATAGCTCCATAGCACCAGAGCTCCATACTTCCATAGCTCCATAGCTCCATACCTCCAGAGCTCCATAGCTCCATAGCTCCATACCTCCAGAGCTCCAGAGCTCCAGAGCTCCATAGCTCCATAGCACCAGAGCTCCATAGCTCCATAGCACCAGAGCTCCATACTTCCATAGCTCCAGGGCTCCATAGCTCCAGGGCTCCATAGCTCCATACCTCCAGAGCTCCATAGCTCCATACTTCCAGAGCTCCATAGCTCCATAGCACCAGAGCTCCATAGCTCCATAGCACCAGAGCTCCATAGCTCCATAGCACCAGAGCTCCATAGCTCCATAGCACCAGAGCTCCATAGCTCCATAGCTCCAGGGCTCCATAGCTCCATAGCTCCAGGGCTCCATAGCTCCATAGCTCCATACCTCCAGAGCTCCATACCTCCAGAGCTCCATACCTCCATAGCACCAGAGCTCCATAGCTCCAGGGCTCCAGGGCTCCATAGCTCCATACCTCCAGAGCTCCATAGCTCCATACTTCCAGAGCTCCATAGCTCCATAGCTCCATACTTCCATAGCTCCATAGCTCCATACTTCCATAGCACCTGAGCTCCATACCTCCAGAGCTCCATAGCTCCAGCCTGGGTGGCTGGTGGCTCCATAGCTCCATACTTCCATAGCTCTAAGTCAGAGAGTTGGCGAAAATTGCACTAAGTGCGAAAGCCCATTCATTTACAACGGCGTGTCCGCCAGGCGGCGACATTTCCCCGTTACCGGTGGCTGCGCGGCGGGTGAGTGACAGAGCTTATCCGAGCGGCTGGAACTCTGCGCCGGCGTGGTCGAGCGTGAGGCCTCGGCCCTTTGGCTGCCTGGTACCTAAAACACTTCCATTGATCCAGCCACGGAGGGTGCTGGCTGGTGGCTCCATACCTCCATAGCTCCATAGCACCAGAGCTCCATAGCTCCATAGCACCAGAGCTCCATGGCTTCAGAGCTCCATAGCACCATAGCTCCATACCTCCAGAGCTCCAGGGCTCCATAGCTCCATACCTCCAGAGCTCCATACCTCCAGAGCTCCATACCTCCAGAGCTCCATAGCACCAGAGCTCCATGGCTTCAGAGCTCCATAGCACCATAGCTCCATACCTCCAGAGCTCCAGGGCTCCATAGCTCCATACCTCCAGAGCTCCATACCTCCAGAGCTCCATACCTCCAGAGCTCCATAGCTCCATAGCACCAGAGCTCCATAGCTCCATAGCACCAGAGCTCCATAGCACCAGAGCTCCATAGCACCAGAGCTCCATAGCTCCATAGCACCAGAGCTCCATAGCTCCATAGCACCAGAGCTCCATAGCTCCATAGCACCAGAGCTCCATACTTCCAGAGCTCCATAGCTCCATAGCTCCATAGCACCAGAGCTCCATAGCTCCATAGCACCAGAGCTCCATAGCTCCATAGCACCAGAGCTCCATACTTCCATAGCTCCATAGCTCCATACCTCCAGAGCTCCATAGCTCCATAGCTCCATAGCTGCATACCTCCAGAGCTCCATAGCTCCAGAGCTCCAGAGCTCCATAGCTCCATAGCTCCATAGCACCAGAGCTCCATAGCTCCATAGCACCAGAGCTCCATACTTCCATAGCTCCAGGGCTCCATAGCTCCAGGGCTCCATACCTCCAGAGCTCCATAGCTCCATACTTCCAGAGCTCCATAGCTCCATACTTCCATAGCTCCATACTTCCATACCTCCATAGCTCCATACTTCCATAGCACCAGAGCTCCATACTTCCATAGCACCAGAGCTCCATACCTCCAGAGCTCCAGAGCTCCAGCCTGGGTGGCTGGTGGCTCCATAGCTCCATACTTCCATAGCTCTAAGTCAGAGAGTTGGCGAAAATTGCACTAAGTGCGAAAGCCCATTCATTTACAACGGCGTGTCCACAAGGCGGCGACATTTCCCCGTTACCGGTGGCTGCGCGGCGGGTGAGTGACAGAGCTTATCCGAGCTGCTGGAACTCTGCGCCGGCGTGGTCGAGCGTGAGGCCTCGGCCCTTTGGCTGCCTGGTACCTAAAACACTTCCATTGATCCAGCCACGGAGGGTGCTGGCTGGTGGCTCCATACCTCCATAGCTCCATAGCACCAGAGCTCCATAGCTCCATAGCACCAGAGCTCCATGGCTTCAGAGCTCCATAGCACCATAGCTCCATACCTCCAGAGCTCCAGGGCTCCATAGCTCCATACCTCCAGAGCTCCATACCTCCAGAGCTCCATAGCACCAGAGCTCCATAGCACCAGAGCTCCATAGCACCAGAGCTCCATAGCTCCATAGCACCAGAGCTCCATAGCTCCATAGCACCAGAGCTCCATAGCTCCATAGCACCAGAGCTCCATACTTCCAGAGCTCCATAGCTCCATAGCTCCATAGCACCAGAGCTCCATAGCTCCATAGCACCAGAGCTCCATGGCTTCAGAGCTCCATAGCACCATAGCTCCATACCTCCAGAGCTCCAGGGCTCCATAGCTCCATACCTCCAGAGCACCATACCTCCAGAGCTCCATACCTCCAGAGCTCCATAGCACCAGAGCTCCATAGCTCCATAGCACCAGAGCTCCATAGCACCAGAGCTCCATAGCACCAGAGCTCCATAGCTCCATAGCACCAGAGCTCCATAGCTCCATAGCACCAGAGCTCCATACTTCCAGAGCTCCATAGCTCCATAGCACCAGAGCTCCATAGCTCCATAGCACCAGAGCTCCATAGCTCCATAGCACCAGAGCTCCATACTTCCATAGCTCCATAGCTCCATACCTCCAGAGCTCCATAGCTCCATACCTCCAGAGCTCCATAGCTCCAGAGCTCCATAGCTCCATAGCTCCATAGCACCAGAGCTCCATAGCTCCATAGCACCAGAGCTCCATACTTCCATAGCTCCAGGGCTCCATAGCTCCAGGGCTCCATACCTCCAGAGCTCCATAGCTCCATACTTCCAGAGCTCCATAGCTCCATACTTCCATAGCTCCATACTTCCATACCTCCATAGCTCCATACTTCCATAGCACCAGAGCTCCATACTTCCATAGCACCAGAGCTCCATACCTCCAGAGCTCCAGAGCTCCAGCCTGGGTGGCTGGTGGCTCCATAGCTCCATACTTCCATAGCTCTAAGTCAGAGAGTTGGCGAAAATTGCACTAAGTGCGAAAGCCCATTCATTTACAACGGCGTGTCCACAAGGCGGCGACATTTCCCCGTTACCGGTGGCTGCGCGGCGGGTGAGTGACAGAGCTTATCCGAGCGGCTGGAACTCTGCGCCGGCGTGGTCGAGCGTGAGGCCTCGGCCCTTTGGCTGCCTGGTACCTAAAACACTTCCATTGATCCAGCCACGGAGGGTGCTGGCTGGTGGCTCCATACCTCCATAGCTCCATAGCACCAGAGCTCCATAGCTCCATAGCACCAGAGCTCCATGGCTTCAGAGCTCCATAGCACCATAGCTCCATACCTCCAGAGCTCCAGGGCTCCATAGCTCCATACCTCCAGAGCTCCATACCTCCAGAGCTCCATACCTCCAGAGCTCCATAGCACCAGAGCTCCATGGCTTCAGAGCTCCATAGCACCATAGCTCCATACCTCCAGAGCTCCAGGGCTCCATAGCTCCATACCTCCAGAGCTCCATACCTCCAGAGCTCCATACCTCCAGAGCTCCAGAGCTCCATAGCACCAGAGCTCCATGGCTTCAGAGCTCCATAGCACCATAGCTCCATACCTCCAGAGCTCCAGGGCTCCATAGCTCCATACCTCCAGAGCTCCATACCTCCAGAGCTCCAGAGCTCCATAGCACCAGAGCTCCATGGCTTCAGAGCTCCATAGCACCATAGCTCCATACCTCCAGAGCTCCAGGGCTCCATAGCTCCATACCTCCAGAGCTCCATACCTCCAGAGCTCCATAGCACCAGAGCTCCATGGCTTCAGAGCTCCATAGCACCATAGCTCCATACCTCCAGAGCTCCAGGGCTCCAAAGCTCCATACCTCCAGAGCTCCATACCTCCAGAGCTCCATACCTCCAGAGCTCCATAGCTCCATAGCACCAGAGCTCCATAGCTCCATAGCACCAGAGCTCCATAGCACCAGAGCTCCATAGCACCAGAGCTCCATAGCTCCATAGCACCAGAGCTCCATAGCTCCATAGCACCAGAGCTCCATAGCTCCATAGCACCAGAGCTCCATACTTCCAGAGCTCCATAGCTCCATAGCTCCATAGCACCAGAGCTCCATAGCTCCATAGCACCAGAGCTCCATAGCTCCATAGCACCAGAGCTCCATACTTCCATAGCTCCATAGCTCCATACCTCCAGAGCTCCATAGCTCCATAGCTCCATACCTCCAGAGCTCCATAGCTCCAGAGCTCCATAGCTCCATAGCACCAGAGCTCCATAGCTCCATAGCACCAGAGCTCCATACTTCCATAGCTCCAGGGCTCCATAGCTCCAGGGCTCCATAGCTCCATACCTCCAGAGCTCCATAGCTCCATACTTCCAGAGCTCCATAGCTCCATAGCACCAGAGCTCCATAGCTCCATAGCACCAGAGCTCCATAGCTCCATAGCACCAGAGCTCCATAGCTCCATTGCACCAGAGCTCCATAGCTCCATAGCTCCAGGGCTCCATAGCTCCATAGCTCCAGGGCTCCATAGCTCCATAGCTCCATACCTCCAGAGCTCCATACCTCCAGAGCTCCATACCTCCATAGCACCAGAGCTCCATAGCTCCAGGGCTCCAGGGCTCCATAGCTCCATACCTCCAGAGCTCCATAGCTCCATACTTCCAGAGCTCCATAGCTCCATAGCTCCATACTTCCATAGCTCCATAGCTCCATACTTCCATAGCACCTGAGCTCCATACCTCCAGAGCTCCATAGCTCCAGCCTGGGTGGCTGGTGGCTCCATAGCTCCATACTTCCATAGCTCTAAGTCAGAGAGTTGGCGAAAATTGCACTAAGTGCGAAAGCCCATTCATTTACAACGGCGTGTCCGCCAGGCGGCGACATTTCCCCGTTACCGGTGGCTGCGCGGCGGGTGAGTGACAGAGCTTATCCGAGCGGCTGGAACTCTGCGCCGGCGTGGTCGAGCGTGAGGCCTCGGCCCTTTGGCTGCCTGGTACCTAAAACACTTCCATTGATCCAGCCACGGAGGGTGCTGGCTGGTGGCTCCATACCTCCATAGCTCCATAGCACCAGAGCTCCATAGCTCCATAGCACCAGAGCTCCATGGCTTCAGAGCTCCATAGCACCATAGCTCCATACCTCCAGAGCTCCAGGGCTCCATAGCTCCATACCTCCAGAGCTCCATACCTCCAGAGCTCCATACCTCCAGAGCTCCATAGCACCAGAGCTCCATGGCTTCAGAGCTCCATAGCACCATAGCTCCATACCTCCAGAGCTCCAGGGCTCCATAGCTCCATACCTCCAGAGCTCCATACCTCCAGAGCTCCATACCTCCAGAGCTCCATAGCTCCATAGCACCAGAGCTCCATAGCTCCATAGCACCAGAGCTCCATAGCACCAGAGCTCCATAGCACCAGAGCTCCATAGCTCCATAGCACCAGAGCTCCATAGCTCCATAGCACCAGAGCTCCATAGCTCCATAGCACCAGAGCTCCATACTTCCAGAGCTCCATAGCTCCATAGCTCCATAGCACCAGAGCTCCATAGCTCCATAGCACCAGAGCTCCATAGCTCCATAGCACCAGAGCTCCATACTTCCATAGCTCCATAGCTCCATACCTCCAGAGCTCCATAGCTCCATAGCTCCATAGCTGCATACCTCCAGAGCTCCATAGCTCCAGAGCTCCAGAGCTCCATAGCTCCATAGCTCCATAGCACCAGAGCTCCATAGCTCCATAGCACCAGAGCTCCATACTTCCATAGCTCCAGGGCTCCATAGCTCCAGGGCTCCATACCTCCAGAGCTCCATAGCTCCATACTTCCAGAGCTCCATAGCTCCATACTTCCATAGCTCCATACTTCCATACCTCCATAGCTCCATACTTCCATAGCACCAGAGCTCCATACTTCCATAGCACCAGAGCTCCATACCTCCAGAGCTCCAGAGCTCCAGCCTGGGTGGCTGGTGGCTCCATAGCTCCATACTTCCATAGCTCTAAGTCAGAGAGTTGGCGAAAATTGCACTAAGTGCGAAAGCCCATTCATTTACAACGGCGTGTCCACAAGGCGGCGACATTTCCCCGTTACCGGTGGCTGCGCGGCGGGTGAGTGACAGAGCTTATCCGAGCTGCTGGAACTCTGCGCCGGCGTGGTCGAGCGTGAGGCCTCGGCCCTTTGGCTGCCTGGTACCTAAAACACTTCCATTGATCCAGCCACGGAGGGTGCTGGCTGGTGGCTCCATACCTCCATAGCTCCATAGCACCAGAGCTCCATAGCTCCATAGCACCAGAGCTCCATGGCTTCAGAGCTCCATAGCACCATAGCTCCATACCTCCAGAGCTCCAGGGCTCCATAGCTCCATACCTCCAGAGCTCCATACCTCCAGAGCTCCATAGCACCAGAGCTCCATAGCACCAGAGCTCCATAGCACCAGAGCTCCATAGCTCCATAGCACCAGAGCTCCATAGCTCCATAGCACCAGAGCTCCATAGCTCCATAGCACCAGAGCTCCATACTTCCAGAGCTCCATAGCTCCATAGCTCCATAGCACCAGAGCTCCATAGCTCCATAGCACCAGAGCTCCATGGCTTCAGAGCTCCATAGCACCATAGCTCCATACCTCCAGAGCTCCAGGGCTCCATAGCTCCATACCTCCAGAGCACCATACCTCCAGAGCTCCATACCTCCAGAGCTCCATAGCACCAGAGCTCCATAGCTCCATAGCACCAGAGCTCCATAGCACCAGAGCTCCATAGCACCAGAGCTCCATAGCTCCATAGCACCAGAGCTCCATAGCTCCATAGCACCAGAGCTCCATACTTCCAGAGCTCCATAGCTCCATAGCACCAGAGCTCCATAGCTCCATAGCACCAGAGCTCCATAGCTCCATAGCACCAGAGCTCCATACTTCCATAGCTCCATAGCTCCATACCTCCAGAGCTCCATAGCTCCATACCTCCAGAGCTCCATAGCTCCAGAGCTCCATAGCTCCATAGCTCCATAGCACCAGAGCTCCATAGCTCCATAGCACCAGAGCTCCATACTTCCATAGCTCCAGGGCTCCATAGCTCCAGGGCTCCATACCTCCAGAGCTCCATAGCTCCATACTTCCAGAGCTCCATAGCTCCATACTTCCATAGCTCCATACTTCCATACCTCCATAGCTCCATACTTCCATAGCACCAGAGCTCCATACTTCCATAGCACCAGAGCTCCATACCTCCAGAGCTCCAGAGCTCCAGCCTGGGTGGCTGGTGGCTCCATAGCTCCATACTTCCATAGCTCTAAGTCAGAGAGTTGGCGAAAATTGCACTAAGTGCGAAAGCCCATTCATTTACAACGGCGTGTCCACAAGGCGGCGACATTTCCCCGTTACCGGTGGCTGCGCGGCGGGTGAGTGACAGAGCTTATCCGAGCGGCTGGAACTCTGCGCCGGCGTGGTCGAGCGTGAGGCCTCGGCCCTTTGGCTGCCTGGTACCTAAAACACTTCCATTGATCCAGCCACGGAGGGTGCTGGCTGGTGGCTCCATACCTCCATAGCTCCATAGCACCAGAGCTCCATAGCTCCATAGCACCAGAGCTCCATGGCTTCAGAGCTCCATAGCACCATAGCTCCATACCTCCAGAGCTCCAGGGCTCCATAGCTCCATACCTCCAGAGCTCCATACCTCCAGAGCTCCATACCTCCAGAGCTCCATAGCACCAGAGCTCCATGGCTTCAGAGCTCCATAGCACCATAGCTCCATACCTCCAGAGCTCCAGGGCTCCATAGCTCCATACCTCCAGAGCTCCATACCTCCAGAGCTCCATACCTCCAGAGCTCCAGAGCTCCATAGCACCAGAGCTCCATGGCTTCAGAGCTCCATAGCACCATAGCACCAGAGCTCCATAGCTCCATAGCACCAGAGCTCCATAGCTCCATAGCACCAGAGCTCCATAGCTCCATAGCACCAGAGCTCCATACTTCCAGAGCTCCATAGCTCCATAGCTCCATAGCACCAGAGCTCCATAGCTCCATAGCACCAGAGCTCCATGGCTTCAGAGCTCCATAGCACCATAGCTCCATACCTCCAGAGCTCCAGGGCTCCATAGCTCCATACCTCCAGAGCTCCATACCTCCAGAGCTCCATACCTCCAGAGCTCCATAGCACCAGAGCTCCATAGCTCCATAGCACCAGAGCTCCATAGCACCAGAGCTCCATAGCACCAGAGCTCCATAGCTCCATAGCACCAGAGCTCCATAGCTCCATAGCACCAGAGCTCCATACTTCCAGAGCTCCATAGCTCCATAGCTTCATAGCACCAGAGCTCCATAGCTCCATAGCACCAGAGCTCCATAGCTCCATAGCACCAGAGCTCCATACTTCCATAGCTCCATAGCTCCATACCTCCAGAGCTCCATAGCTCCATAGCTCCATACCTCCAGAGCTCCATAGCTCCATAGCTCCAGAGCTCCATAGCTCCATAGCTCCATAGCACCAGAGCTCCATAGCTCCATAGCACCAGAGCTCCATACTTCCATAGCTCCAGGGCTCCATAGCTCCAGGGCTCCATACCTCCAGAGCTCCATAGCTCCATACTTCCAGAGCTCCATAGCTCCATACTTCCATAGCTCCATACTTCCATACCTCCATAGCTCCATACTTCCATAGCACCAGAGCTCCATACTTCCATAGCACCAGAGCTCCATACCTCCAGAGCTCCAGAGCTCCAGCCTGGGTGGCTGGTGGCTCCATAGCTCCATACTTCCATAGCTCTAAGTCAGAGAGTTGGCGAAAATTGCACTAAGTGCGAAAGCCCATTCATTTACAACGGCGTGTCCACAAGGCGGCGACATTTCCCCGTTACCGGTGGCTGCGCGGCGGGTGAGTGACAGAGCTTATCCGAGCGGCTGGAACTCTGCGCCGGCGTGGTCGAGCGTGAGGCCTCGGCCCTTTGGCTGCCTGGTACCTAAAACACTTCCATTGATCCAGCCACGGAGGGTGCTGGCTGGTGGCTCCATACCTCCATAGCTCCATAGCACCAGAGCTCCATAGGTCCATAGCACCAGAGCTCCATGGCTTCAGAGCTCCATAGCACCATAGCTCCATACCTCCAGAGCTCCAGGGCTCCATAGCTCCATACCTCCAGAGCTCCATACCTCCAGAGCTCCATACCTCCAGAGCTCCATAGCACCAGAGCTCCATGGCTTCAGAGCTCCATAGCACCATAGCTCCATACCTCCAGAGCTCCAGGGCTCCATAGCTCCATACCTCCAGAGCTCCATACCTCCAGAGCTCCATACCTCCAGAACTCCATAGCACCAGAGCTCCATGGCTTCAGAGCTCCATAGCACCATAGCTCCATACCTCCAGAGCTCCAGGGCTCCATAGCTCCATACCTCCAGAGCTCCATACCTCCAGAGCTCCAGAGCTCCAGAGCTCCATAGCACCAGAGCTCCATGGCTTCAGAGCTCCATAGCACCATAGCTCCATACCTCCAGAGCTCCAGGGCTCCATAGCTCCATACCTCCAGAGCTCCATACCTCCAGAGCTCCATACCTCCAGAGCTCCATAGCACCAGAGCTCCATGGCTTCAGAGCTCCATAGCACCATAGCTCCATACCTCCAGAGCTCCAGGGCTCCATAGCTCCATACCTCCAGAGCTCCATACCTCCAGAGCTCCATACCTCCAGAGCTCCATAGCACCAGAGCTCCATGGCTTCAGAGCTCCATAGCACCATAGCTCCATACCTCCAGAGCTCCAGGGCTCCATAGCTCCATACCTCCAGAGCTCCATACCTCCAGAGCTCCATACCTCCAGAGCTCCAGAGCTCCATAGCACCAGAGCTCCATGGCTTCAGAGCTCCATAGCACCATAGCTCCATACCTCCAGAGCTCCAGGGCTCCATAGCTCCATACCTCCAGAGCTCCATACCTCCAGAGCTCCAGAGCTCCATAGCACCAGAGCTCCATGGCTTCAGAGCTCCATAGCACCATAGCTCCATACCTCCAGAGCTCCAGGGCTCCATAGCTCCATACCTCCAGAGCTCCATACCTCCAGAGCTCCAGAGCTCCATAGCACCAGAGCTCCATGGCTTCAGAGCTCCATAGCACCATAGCTCCATACCTCCAGAGCTCCAGGGCTCCAAAGCTCCATACCTCCAGAGCTCCATACCTCCAGAGCTCCATACCTCCAGAGCTCCATAGCTCCATAGCACCAGAGCTCCATAGCTCCATAGCACCAGAGCTCCATAGCACCAGAGCTCCATAGCACCAGAGCTCCATAGCTCCATAGCACCAGAGCTCCATAGCTCCATAGCACCAGAGCTCCATAGCTCCATAGCACCAGAGCTCCATACTTCCAGAGCTCCATAGCTCCATAGCACCAGAGCTCCATAGCTCCATAGCACCAGAGCTCCATAGCTCCATAGCACCAGAGCTCCATACTTCCATAGCTCCATAGCTCCATACCTCCAGAGCTCCATAGCTCCATAGCTCCATACCTCCAGAGCTCCATAGCTCCAGAGCTCCATAGCTCCATAGCACCAGAGCTCCATAGCTCCATAGCACCAGAGCTCCATACTTCCATAGCTCCAGGGCTCCATAGCTCCAGGGCTCCATACCTCCAGAGCTCCAGAGCTCCATAGCACCAGAGCTCCATGGCTTCAGAGCTCCATAGCACCATAGCTCCATACCTCCAGAGCTCCAGGGCTCCATAGCTCCATACCTCCAGAGCTCCATACCTCCAGAGCTCCATACCTCCAGAGCTCCATAGCACCAGAGCTCCATGGCTTCAGAGCTCCATAGCACCATAGCTCCATACCTCCAGAGCTCCAGGGCTCCATAGCTCCATACCTCCAGAGCTCCATACCTCCAGAGCTCCATACCTCCAGAGCTCCAGAGCTCCATAGCACCAGAGCACCATGGCTTCAGAGCTCCATAGCACCATAGCTCCATACCTCCAGAGCTCCAGGGCTCCATAGCTCCATACCTCCAGAGCTCCATACCTCCAGAGCTCCAGAGCTCCATAGCACCAGAGCTCCATGGCTTCAGAGCTCCATAGCACCATAGCTCCATACCTCCAGAGCTCCAGGGCTCCATAGCTCCATACCTCCAGAGCTCCATACCTCCAGAGCTCCATACCTCCAGAGCTCCATAGCTCCATAGCACCATAGCTCCATAGCTCCATAGCACCAGAGCTCCATAGCACCAGAGCTCCATAGCACCAGAGCTCCATAGCTCCATAGCACCAGAGCTCCATAGCTCCATAGCACCAGAGCTCCATAGCTCCATAGCACCAGAGCTCCATACTTCCAGAGCTCCATAGCTCCATAGCTCCATAGCACCAGAGCTCCATAGCTCCATAGCACCAGAGCTCCATGGCTTCAGAGCTCCATAGCACCATAGCTCCATACCTCCAGAGCTCCAGGGCTCCATAGCTCCATACCTCCAGAGCTCCATACCTCCAGAGCTCCATACCTCCAGAGCTCCATAGCACCAGAGCTCCATAGCTCCATAGCACCAGAGCTCCATAGCACCAGAGCTCCATAGCACCAGAGCTCCATAGCTCCATAGCACCAGAGCTCCATAGCTCCATAGCACCAGAGCTCCATACTTCCAGAGCTCCATAGCTCCATAGCTCCATAGCACCAGAGCTCCATAGCTCCATAGCACCAGAGCTCCATAGCTCCATAGCACCAGAGCTCCATACTTCCATAGCTCCATAGCTCCATACCTCCAGAGCTCCATAGCTCCATAGCTCCATACCTCCAGAGCTCCATAGCTCCAGAGCTCCATAGCTCCATAGCTCCATAGCACCAGAGCTCCATAGCTCCATAGCACCAGAGCTCCATACTTCCATAGCTCCAGGGCTCCATAGCTCCAGGGCTCCATACCTCCAGAGCTCCATAGCTCCATACTTCCAGAGCTCCATAGCTCCATACTTCCATAGCTCCATACTTCCATACCTCCATAGCTCCATACTTCCATAGCACCAGAGCTCCATACTTCCATAGCACCAGAGCTCCATACCTCCAGAGCTCCAGAGCTCCAGCCTGGGTGGCTGGTGGCTCCATAGCTCCATACTTCCATAGCTCTAAGTCAGAGAGTTGGCGAAAATTGCACTAAGTGCGAAAGCCCATTCATTTACAACGGCGTGTCCACAAGGCGGCGACATTTCCCCGTTACCGGTGGCTGCGCGGCGGGTGAGTGACAGAGCTTATCTGAGCGGCTGGAACTCTGCGCCGGCGTGGTCGAGCGTGAGGCCTCGGCCCTTTGGCTGCCTGGTACCTAAAACACTTCCATTGATCCAGCCACGGAGGGTGCTGGCTGGTGGCTCCATACCTCCATAGTTCCATAGCACCAGAGCTCCATAGCTCCATAGCACCAGAGCTCCATGGCTTCAGAGCTCCATAGCACCATAGCTCCATACCTCCAGAGCTCCAGGGCTCCATAGCTCCATACCTCCAGAGCTCCATACCTCCAGAGCTCCATACCTCCAGAGCTCCATAGCACCAGAGCTCCATGGCTTCAGAGCTCCATAGCACCATAGCTCCATACCTCCAGAGCTCCAGGGCTCCATAGCTCCATACCTCCAGAGCTCCATACCTCCAGAGCTCCATACCTCCAGAGCTCCAGAGCTCCATAGCACCAGAGCTCCATGGCTTCAGAGCTCCATAGCACCATAGCTCCATACCTCCAGAGCTCCAGGGCTCCATAGCTCCATACCTCCAGAGCTCCATACCTCCAGAGCTCCAGAGCTCCATAGCACCAGAGCTCCATGGCTTCAGAGCTCCATAGCACCATAGCTCCATACCTCCAGAGCTCCAGGGCTCCATAGCTCCATACCTCCAGAGCTCCATACCTCCAGAGCTCCAGAGCTCCATAGCACCATAGCTCCATACCTCCAGAGCTCCAGGGCTCCATAGCTCCATACCTCCAGAGCTCCATACCTCCAGAGCTCCATACCTCCAGAGCTCCAGAGCTCCATAGCACCAGAGCTCCATGGCTTCAGAGCTCCATAGCACCATAGCTCCATACCTCCAGAGCTCCAGGGCTCCATAGCTCCATACCTCCAGAGCTCCATACCTCCAGAGCTCCAGAGCTCCATAGCACCAGAGCTCCATGGCTTCAGAGCTCCATAGCACCATAGCTCCATACCTCCAGAGCTCCAGGGCTCCATAGCTCCATACCTCCAGAGCTCCATACCTCCAGAGCTCCATACCTCCAGAGCTCCATAGCTCCATAGCACTAGAGCTCCATAGCTCCATAGCACCAGAGCTCCATAGCACCAGAGCTCCATAGCACCAGAGCTCCATAGCTCCATAGCACCAGAGCTCCATAGCTCCATAGCACCAGAGCTCCATAGCTCCATAGCACCAGAGCTCCATACTTCCAGAGCTCCATAGCTCCATAGCTCCATAGCACCAGAGCTCCATAGCTCCATAGCACCAGAGCTCCATGGCTTCAGAGCTCCATAGCACCATAGCTCCATACCTCCAGAGCTCCAGGGCTCCATAGCTCCATACCTCCAGAGCTCCATACCTCCAGAGCTCCATACCTCCAGAGCTCCATAGCACCAGAGCTCCATAGCTCCATAGCACCAGAGCTCCATAGCACCAGAGCTCCATAGCACCAGAGCTCCATAGCTCCATAGCACCAGAGCTCCATAGCTCCATAGCACCAGAGCTCCATACTTCCAGAGCTCCATAGCTCCATAGCTCCATAGCACCAGAGCTCCATAGCTCCATAGCACCAGAGCTCCATAGCTCCATAGCACCAGAGCTCCATACTTCCATAGCTCCATAGCTCCATACCTCCAGAGCTCCATAGCTCCATAGCTCCATACCTCCAGAGCTCCATAGCTCCAGAGCTCCATAGCTCCATAGCTCCATAGCACCAGAGCTCCATAGCTCCATAGCACCAGAGCTCCATACTTCCATAGCTCCAGGGCTCCATACCTCCAGAGCTCCATAGCTCCATACTTCCAGAGCTCCATAGCTCCATACTTCCATAGCTCCATACTTCCATACCTCCATAGCTCCATACTTCCATAGCACCAGAGCTCCATACTTCCATAGCACCAGAGCTCCATACCTCCAGAGCTCCAGAGCTCCAGCCTGGGTGGCTGGTGGCTCCATAGCTCCATACTTCCATAGCTCTAAGTCAGAGAGTTGGCGAAAATTGCACTAAGTGCGAAAGCCCATTCATTTACAACGGCGTGTCCACAAGGCGGCGACATTTCCCCGTTACCGGTGGCTGCGCGGCGGGTGAGTGACAGAGCTTATCCGAGCGGCTGGAACTCTGCGCCGGCGTGGTCGAGCGTGAGGCCTCGGCCCTTTGGCTGCCTGGTACCTAAAACACTTCCATTGATCCAGCCACGGAGGGTGCTGGCTGGTGGCTCCATACCTCCATAGCTCCATAGCACCAGAGCTCCATAGCTCCATAGCACCAGAGCTCCATGGCTTCAGAGCTCCATAGCACCATAGCTCCATACCTCCAGAGCTCCAGGGCTCCATAGCTCCATACCTCCAGAGCTCCATACCTCCAGAGCTCCATACCTCCAGAGCTCCATAGCACCAGAGCTCCATGGCTTCAGAGCTCCATAGCACCATAGCTCCATACCTCCAGAGCTCCAGGGCTCCATAGCTCCATACCTCCAGAGCTCCATACCTCCAGAGCTCCATACCTCCAGAGCTCCAGAGCTCCATAGCACCAGAGCTCCATGGCTTCAGAGCTCCATAGCACCATAGCTCCATACCTCCAGAGCTCCAGGGCTCCATAGCTCCATACCTCCAGAGCTCCATACCTCCAGAGCTCCAGAGCTCCATAGCACCAGAGCTCCATGGCTTCAGAGCTCCATAGCACCATAGCTCCATACCTCCAGAGCTCCAGGGCTCCATAGCTCCATACCTCCAGAGCTCCATACCTCCAGAGCTCCATAGCACCAGAGCTCCATAGCTCCATAGCACCAGAGCTCCATAGCTCCATAGCACCAGAGCTCCATAGCTCCATAGCACCAGAGCTCCATACTTCCAGAGCTCCATAGCTCCATAGCTCCATAGCACCAGAGCTCCATAGCTCCATAGCACCAGAGCTCCATAGCTCCATAGCACCAGAGCTCCATACTTCCATAGCTCCATAGCTCCATACCTCCAGAGCTCCATAGCTCCATAGCTCCATACCTCCAGAGCTCCATAGCTCCAGAGCTCCATAGCTCCATAGCACCAGAGCTCCATAGCTCCATAGCACCAGAGCTCCATACTTCCATAGCTCCAGGGCTCCATAGCTCCAGGGCTCCATAGCTCCATACCTCCAGAGCTCCATAGCTCCATACTTCCAGAGCTCCATAGCTCCATAGCACCAGAGCTCCATAGCTCCATAGCACCAGAGCTCCATAGCTCCATAGCACCAGAGCTCCATAGCTCCATAGCACCAGAGCTCCATAGCTCCATAGCTCCAGGGCTCCATAGCTCCATAGCTCCAGGGCTCCATAGCTCCATAGCTCCAGGGCTCCATAGCTCCATAGCTCCATACCTCCAGAGCTCCATACCTCCAGAGCTCCATACCTCCATAGCACCAGAGCTCCATAGCTCCAGGGCTCCAGGGCTCCATAGCTCCATACCTCCAGAGCTCCATAGCTCCATACTTCCAGAGCTCCATAGCTCCATAGCTCCATACTTCCATAGCTCCATAGCTCCATACTTCCATAGCACCTGAGCTCCATACCTCCAGAGCTCCATAGCTCCAGCCTGGGTGGCTGGTGGCTCCATAGCTCCATACTTCCATAGCTCTAAGTCAGAGAGTTGGCGAAAATTGCACTAAGTGCGAAAGCCCATTCATTTACAACGGCGTGTCCGCCAGGCGGCGACATTTCCCCGTTACCGGTGGCTGCGCGGCGGGTGAGTGACAGAGCTTATCCGAGCGGCTGGAACTCTGCGCCGGCGTGGTCGAGCGTGAGGCCTCGGCCCTTTGGCTGCCTGGTACCTAAAACACTTCCATTGATCCAGCCACGGAGGGTGCTGGCTGGTGGCTCCATACCTCCATAGCTCCATAGCACCAGAGCTCCATAGCTCCATAGCACCAGAGCTCCATGGCTTCAGAGCTCCATAGCACCATAGCTCCATACCTCCAGAGCTCCAGGGCTCCATAGCTCCATACCTCCAGAGCTCCATACCTCCAGAGCTCCATACCTCCAGAGCTCCATAGCACCAGAGCTCCATGGCTTCAGAGCTCCATAGCACCATAGCTCCATACCTCCAGAGCTCCAGGGCTCCATAGCTCCATACCTCCAGAGCTCCATACCTCCAGAGCTCCATACCTCCAGAGCTCCATAGCACCAGAGCTCCATGGCTTCAGAGCTCCATAGCACCATAGCTCCATACCTCCAGAGCTCCAGGGCTCCATAGCTCCATACCTCCAGAGCTCCATACCTCCAGAGCTCCATACCTCCAGAGCTCCAGAGCTCCATAGCACCAGAGCTCCATGGCTTCAGAGCTCCATAGCTCCATACCTCCAGAGCTCCAGGGCTCCATAGCTCCATACCTCCAGAGCTCCATACCTCCAGAGCTCCAGAGCTCCATAGCACCAGAGCTCCATGGCTTCAGAGCTCCATAGCACCATAGCTCCATACCTCCAGAGCTCCAGGGCTCCATAGCTCCATACCTCCAGAGCTCCATACCTCCAGAGCTCCATACCTCCAGAGCTCCATAGCTCCATAGCACCAGAGCTCCATAGCTCCATAGCACCAGAGCTCCATAGCACCAGAGCTCCATAGCACCAGAGCTCCATAGCTCCATAGCACCAGAGCTCCATAGCTCCATAGCACCAGAGCTCCATACTTCCAGAGCTCCATAGCTCCATAGCTCCATAGCACCAGAGCTCCATAGCTCCATAGCACCAGAGCTCCATAGCTCCATAGCACCAGAGCTCCATACTTCCATAGCTCTATAGCTCCATACCTCCAGAGCTCCATAGCTCCATAGCTCCATACCTCCAGAGCTCCATAGCTCCAGAGCTCCATAGCTCCATAGCTCCATAGCACCAGAGCTCCATAGCTCCATAGCACCAGAGCTCCATACTTCCATAGCTCCAGGGCTCCATAGCTCCAGGGCTCCATACCTCCAGAGCTCCATAGCTCCATACTTCCAGAGCTCCATAGCTCCATACTTCCATAGCTCCATACTTCCATACCTCCATAGCTCCATACTTCCATAGCACCAGAGCTCCATAGCACCAGAGCTCCATGGCTTCAGAGCTCCATAGCACCATAGCTCCATACCTCCAGAGCTCCAGGGCTCCATAGCTCCATACCTCCAGAGCTCCATACCTCCAGAGCTCCATACCTCCAGAGCTCCATAGCACCAGAGCTCCATAGCTCCATAGCACCAGAGCTCCATAGCACCAGAGCTCCATAGCACCAGAGCTCCATAGCTCCATAGCACCAGAGCTCCATAGCTCCATAGCACCAGAGCTCCATACTTCCAGAGCTCCATAGCTCCATAGCACCAGAGCTCCATAGCTCCATAGCACCAGAGCTCCATAGCTCCATAGCACCAGAGCTCCATACTTCCATAGCTCCATAGCTCCATACCTCCAGAGCTCCATAGCTCCATAGCTCCATACCTCCAGAGCTCCATAGCTCCAGAGCTCCATAGCTCCATAGCTCCATAGCACCAGAGCTCCATAGCTCCATAGCACCAGAGCTCCATACTTCCATAGCTCCAGGGCTCCATAGCTCCAGGGCTCCATACCTCCAGAGCTCCATAGCTCCATACTTCCAGAGCTCCATAGCTCCATACTTCCATAGCTCCATACTTCCATACCTCCATAGCTCCATACTTCCATAGCACCAGAGCTCCATACTTCCATAGCACCAGAGCTCCATACCTCCAGAGCTCCAGCCTGGGTGGCTGGTGGCTCCATAGCTCCATACTTCCATAGCTCTAAGTCAGAGAGTTGGCGAAAATTGCACTAAGTGCGAAAGCCCATTCATTTACAACGGCGTGTCCACAAGGCGGCGACATTTCCCCGTTACCGGTGGCTGCGCGGCGGGTGAGTGACAGAGCTTATCCGAGCGGCTGGAACTCTGCGCCGGCGTGGTCGAGCGTGAGGCCTCGGCCCTTTGGCTGCCTGGTACCTAAAACACTTCCATTGATCCAGCCACGGAGGGTGCTGGCTGGTGGCTCCATACCTCCATAGCTCCATAGCACCAGAGCTCCATAGCTCCATAGCACCAGAGCTCCATGGCTTCAGAGCTCCATAGCACCATAGCTCCATACCTCCAGAGCTCCAGGGCTCCATAGCTCCATACCTCCAGAGCTCCATACCTCCAGAGCTCCAGGGCTCCATAGCTCCATACCTCCAGAGCTCCATACCTCCAGAGCTCCATACCTCCAGAGCTCCATAGCACCAGAGCTCCATGGCTTCAGAGCTCCATAGCACCATAGCTCCATACCTCCAGAGCTCCAGGGCTCCATAGCTCCATACCTCCAGAGCTCCATACCTCCAGAGCTCCATACCTCCAGAGCTCCAGAGCTCCATAGCACCAGAGCTCCATGGCTTCAGAGCTCCATAGCACCATAGCTCCATACCTCCAGAGCTCCAGGGCTCCATAGCTCCATACCTCCAGAGCTCCATACCTCCAGAGCTCCAGAGCTCCATAGCACCAGAGCTCCATGGCTTCAGAGCTCCATAGCACCATAGCTCCATACCTCCAGAGCTCCAGGGCTCCATAGCTCCATACCTCCAGAGCTCCATACCTCCAGAGCTCCAGAGCTCCATAGCACCAGAGCTCCATGGCTTCAGAGCTCCATAGCACCATAGCTCCATACCTCCAGAGCTCCAGGGCTCCAAAGCTCCATACCTCCAGAGCTCCATACCTCCAGAGCTCCATACCTCCAGAGCTCCATAGCTCCATAGCACCAGAGCTCCATAGCTCCATAGCACCAGAGCTCCATAGCACCAGAGCTCCATAGCACCAGAGCTCCATAGCTCCATAGCACCAGAGCTCCATAGCTCCATAGCACCAGAGCTCCATAGCTCCATAGCACCAGAGCTCCATACTTCCAGAGCTCCATAGCTCCATAGCTCCATAGCACCAGAGCTCCATAGCTCCAGAGCTCCATAGCTCCATAGCACCAGAGCTCCATAGCTCCATAGCACCAGAGCTCCATACTTCCATAGCTCCAGGGCTCCATAGCTCCAGGGCTCCATAGCTCCATACCTCCAGAGCTCCATAGCTCCATACTTCCAGAGCTCCATAGCTCCATAGCACCAGAGCTCCATAGCTCCATAGCACCAGAGCTCCATAGCTCCATAGCACCAGAGCTCCATAGCTCCATAGCACCAGAGCTCCATAGCTCCATAGCTCCAGGGCTCCATAGCTCCATAGCTCCAGGGCTCCATAGCTCCATAGCTCCAGGGCTCCATAGCTCCATAGCTCCATACCTCCAGAGCTCCATACCTCCAGAGCTCCATACCTCCATAGCACCAGAGCTCCATAGCTCCAGGGCTCCAGGGCTCCATAGCTCCATACCTCCAGAGCTCCATAGCTCCATACTTCCAGAGCTCCATAGCTCCATAGCTCCATACTTCCATAGCTCCATAGCTCCATACTTCCATAGCACCTGAGCTCCATACCTCCAGAGCTCCATAGCTCCAGCCTGGGTGGCTGGTGGCTCCATAGCTCCATACTTCCATAGCTCTAAGTCAGAGAGTTGGCGAAAATTGCACTAAGTGCGAAAGCCCATTCATTTACAACGGCGTGTCCGCCAGGCGGCGACATTTCCCCGTTACCGGTGGCTGCGCGGCGGGTGAGTGACAGAGCTTATCCGAGCGGCTGGAACTCTGCGCCGGCGTGGTCGAGCGTGAGGCCTCGGCCCTTTGGCTGCCTGGTACCTAAAACACTTCCATTGATCCAGCCACGGAGGGTGCTGGCTGGTGGCTCCATACCTCCATAGCTCCATAGCACCAGAGCTCCATAGCTCCATAGCACCAGAGCTCCATGGCTTCAGAGCTCCATAGCACCATAACTCCATACCTCCAGAGCTCCAGGGCTCCATAGCTCCATACCTCCAGAGCTCCATACCTCCAGAGCTCCATACCTCCAGAGCTCCATAGCACCAGAGCTCCATGGCTTCAGAGCTCCATAGCACCATAGCTCCATACCTCCAGAGCTCCAGGGCTCCATAGCTCCATACCTCCAGAGCTCCATACCTCCAGAGCTCCATACCTCCAGAGCTCCATAGCACCAGAGCTCCATGGCTTCAGAGCTCCATAGCACCATAGCTCCATACCTCCAGAGCTCCAGGGCTCCATAGCTCCATACCTCCAGAGCTCCATACCTCCAGAGCTCCATACCTCCAGAGCTCCAGAGCTCCATAGCACCAGAGCTCCATGGCTTCAGAGCTCCATAGCACCATAGCTCCATACCTCCAGAGCTCCAGGGCTCCATAGCTCCATACCTCCAGAGCTCCATACCTCCAGAGCTCCATAGCACCAGAGCTCCATGGCTTCAGAGCTCCATAGCACCATAGCTCCATACCTCCAGAGCTCCAGGGCTCCATAGCTCCATACCTCCAGAGCTCCATACCTCCAGAGCTCCAGAGCTCCATAGCACCAGAGCTCCATGGCTTCAGAGCTCCATAGCACCATAGCTCCATACCTCCAGAGCTCCAGGGCTCCAAAGCTCCATACCTCCAGAGCTCCATACCTCCAGAGCTCCATACCTCCAGAGCTCCATAGCTCCATAGCACCAGAGCTCCATAGCTCCATAGCACCAGAGCTCCATAGCACCAGAGCTCCATAGCTCCATAGCACCAGAGCTCCATAGCTCCATAGCACCAGAGCTCCATAGCTCCATAGCACCAGAGCTCCATACTTCCAGAGCTCCATAGCTCCATAGCTCCATAGCACCAGAGCTCCATAGCTCCATAGCACCAGAGCTCCATAGCTCCATAGCACCAGAGCTCCATACTTCCATAGCTCCATAGCTCCATACCTCCAGAGCTCCATAGCTCCATACCTCCAGAGCTCCATAGCTCCAGAGCTCCATAGCTCCATAGCACCAGAGCTCCATAGCTCCATAGCACCAGAGCTCCATACTTCCATAGCTCCAGGGCTCCATAGCTCCAGGGCTCCATAGCTCCATACCTCCAGAGCTCCATAGCTCCATACTTCCAGAGCTCCATAGCTCCATAGCACCAGAGCTCCATAGCTCCATAGCACCAGAGCTCCATAGCTCCATAGCACCAGAGCTCCATAGCTCCATAGCACCAGAGCTCCATAGCTCCATAGCTCCAGGGCTCCATAGCTCCATAGCTCCAGGGCTCCATAGCTCCATAGCTCCAGGGCTCCATAGCTCCATAGCTCCATACCTCCAGAGCTCCATACCTCCAGAGCTCCATACCTCCATAGCACCAGAGCTCCATAGCTCCAGGGCTCCAGGGCTCCATAGCTCCATACCTCCAGAGCTCCATAGCTCCATACTTCCAGAGCTCCATAGCTCCATAGCTCCATACTTCCATAGCTCCATAGCTCCATACTTCCATAGCACCTGAGCTCCATACCTCCAGAGCTCCATAGCTCCAGCCTGGGTGGCTGGTGGCTCCATAGCTCCATACTTCCATAGCTCTAAGTCAGAGAGTTGGCGAAAATTGCACTAAGTGCGAAAGCCCATTCATTTACAACGGCGTGTCCGCCAGGCGGCGACATTTCCCCGTTACCGGTGGCTGCGCGGCGGGTGAGTGACAGAGCTTATCCGAGCGGCTGGAACTCTGCGCCGGCGTGGTCGAGCGTGAGGCCTCGGCCCTTTGGCTGCCTGGTACCTAAAACACTTCCATTGATCCAGCCACGGAGGGTGCTGGCTGGTGGCTCCATACCTCCATAGCTCCATAGCACCAGAGCTCCATAGCTCCATAGCACCAGAGCTCCATGGCTTCAGAGCTCCATAGCACCATAGCTCCATACCTCCAGAGCTCCAGGGCTCCATAGCTCCATACCTCCAGAGCTCCATACCTCCAGAGCTCCATACCTCCAGAGCTCCATAGCACCAGAGCTCCATAGCACCAGAGCTCCATGGCTTCAGAGCTCCATAGCACCATAGCTCCATACCTCCAGAGCTCCAGGGCTCCATAGCTCCATACCTCCAGAGCTCCATACCTCCAGAGCTCCATACCTCCAGAGCTCCATAGCACCAGAGCTCCATGGCTTCAGAGCTCCATAGCACCATAGCTCCATACCTCCAGAGCTCCAGGGCTCCATAGCTCCATACCTCCAGAGCTCCATACCTCCAGAGCTCCATACCTCCAGAGCTCCAGAGCTCCATAGCACCAGAGCTCCATGGCTTCAGAGCTCCATAGCACCATAGCTCCATACCTCCAGAGCTCCAGGGCTCCATAGCTCCATACCTCCAGAGCTCCATACCTCCAGAGCTCCAGAGCTCCATAGCACCAGAGCTCCATGGCTTCAGAGCTCCATAGCACCATAGCTCCATACCTCCAGAGCTCCAGGGCTCCATAGCTCCATACCTCCAGAGCTCCATACCTCCAGAGCTCCATACCTCCAGAGCTCCATAGCTCCATAGCACCAGAGCTCCATAGCTCCATAGCACCAGAGCTCCATAGCACCAGAGCTCCATAGCACCAGAGCTCCATAGCTCCATAGCACCAGAGCTCCATAGCTCCATAGCACCAGAGCTCCATAGCTCCATAGCACCAGAGCTCCATACTTCCAGAGCTCCATAGCTCCATAGCTCCATAGCACCAGAGCTCCATAGCTCCATAGCACCAGAGCTCCATGGCTTCAGAGCTCCATAGCACCATAGCTCCATACCTCCAGAGCTCCAGGGCTCCATAGCTCCATACCTCCAGAGCTCCATACCTCCAGAGCTCCATACCTCCAGAGCTCCATAGCACCAGAGCTCCATAGCTCCATAGCACCAGAGCTCCATAGCACCAGAGCTCCATAGCACCAGAGCTCCATAGCTCCATAGCACCAGAGCTCCATAGCTCCATAGCACCAGAGCTCCATACTTCCAGAGCTCCATAGCTCCATAGCTCCATAGCACCAGAGCTCCATAGCTCCATAGCACCAGAGCTCCATAGCTCCATAGCACCAGAGCTCCATACTTCCATAGCTCCATAGCTCCATACCTCCAGAGCTCCATAGCTCCATAGCTCCATACCTCCAGAGCTCCATAGCTCCAGAGCTCCATAGCTCCATAGCTCCATAGCACCAGAGCTCCATAGCTCCATAGCACCAGAGCTCCATACTTCCATAGCTCCAGGGCTCCATAGCTCCAGGGCTCCATACCTCCAGAGCTCCATAGCTCCATACTTCCAGAGCTCCATAGCTCCATACTTCCATAGCTCCATACTTCCATACCTCCATAGCTCCATACTTCCATAGCACCAGAGCTCCATACTTCCATAGCACCAGAGCTCCATACCTCCAGAGCTCCAGAGCTCCAGCCTGGGTGGCTGGTGGCTCCATAGCTCCATACTTCCATAGCTCTAAGTCAGAGAGTTGGCGAAAATTGCACTAAGTGCGAAAGCCCATTCATTTACAACGGCGTGTCCACAAGGCGGCGACATTTCCCCGTTACCGGTGGCTGCGCGGCGGGTGAGTGACAGAGCTTATCCGAGCGGCTGGAACTCTGCGCCGGCGTGGTCGAGCGTGAGGCCTCGGCCCTTTGGCTGCCTGGTACCTAAAACACTTCCATTGATCCAGCCACGGAGGGTGCTGGCTGGTGGCTCCATACCTCCATAGCTCCATAGCACCAGAGCTCCATAGCTCCATAGCACCAGAGCTCCATGGCTTCAGAGCTCCATAGCACCATAGCTCCATACCTCCAGAGCTCCAGGGCTCCAAAGCTCCATACCTCCAGAGCTCCATACCTCCAGAGCTCCATACCTCCAGAGCTCCATAGCTCCATAGCACCAGAGCTCCATAGCTCCATAGCACCAGAGCTCCATAGCACCATAGCTCCATAGCACCAGAGCTCCATAGCTCCATAGCACCAGAGCTCCATAGCTCCATAGCACCAGAGCTCCATAGCTCCATAGCACCAGAGCTCCATACTTCCAGAGCTCCATAGCTCCATAGCTCCATAGCACCAGAGCTCCATAGCTCCATAGCACCAGAGCTCCATAGCTCCATAGCACCAGAGCTCCATACTTCCATAGCTCCATAGCTCCATACCTCCAGAGCTCCAAAGCTCCATACCTCCAGAGCTCCATAGCTCCAGAGCTCCATAGCTCCATAGCACCAGAGCTCCATAGCTCCATAGCACCAGAGCTCCATACTTCCATAGCTCCAGGGCTCCATAGCTCCAGGGCTCCATAGCTCCATACCTCCAGAGCTCCATAGCTCCATACCTCCAGAGCTCCATAGCTCCATACTTCCAGAGCTCCATAGCTCCATAGCACCAGAGCTCCATAGCTCCATAGCACCAGAGCTCCATAGCTCCATAGCACCAGAGCTCCATAGCTCCATAGCACCAGAGCTCCATAGCTCCATAGCTCCAGGGCTCCATAGCTCCATAGCTCCAGGGCTCCATAGCTCCATAGCTCCAGGGCTCCATAGCTCCAGGGCTCCAGGGCTCCATAGCTCCATACCTCCAGAGCTCCATAGCTCCATACTTCCAGAGCTCCATAGCTCCATAGCTCCATACTTCCATAGCTCCATAGCTCCATACTTCCATAGCACCAGAGCTCCATACCTCCAGAGCTCCATAGCTCCAGCCTGGGTGGCTGGTGGCTCCATAGCTCCATACTTCCATAGCTCCAGTCAGAGAGTTGGCGAAAATTGCACTAAGTGCGAAAGCCCATTCATTTACAACGGCGTGTCCACAAGGCGGCGACATTTCCCCGTTACCGGTGGCTGCGCGGCGGGTGAGTGACAGAGCTTATCCGAGCGGCTGGAACTCTGCGCCGGCGTGGTCGAGCGTGAGGCCTCGGCCCTTTGGCTGCCTGGTACCTAAAACACTTCCATTGATCCAGCCACGGAGGGTGCTGGCTGGTGGCTCCATACCTCCATAGCTCCATAGCACCAGAGCTCCATAGCTCCATAGCACCAGAGCTCCATGGCTTCAGAGCTCCATAGCACCATAGCTCCATACCTCCAGAGCTCCAGGGCTCCATAGCTCCATACCTCCAGAGCTCCATACCTCCAGAGCTCCATACCTCCAGAGCTCCATAGCACCAGAGCTCCATGGCTTCAGAGCTCCATAGCACCATAGCTCCATACCTCCAGAGCTCCAGGGCTCCATAGCTCCATACCTCCAGAGCTCCATACCTCCAGAGCTCCATACCTCCAGAGCTCCATAGCACCAGAGCTCCATGGCTTCAGAGCTCCATAGCACCATAGCTCCATACCTCCAGAGCTCCAGGGCTCCATAGCTCCATACCTCCAGAGCTCCATACCTCCAGAGCTCCATACCTCCAGAGCTCCAGAGCTCCATAGCACCAGAGCTCCATGGCTTCAGAGCTCCATAGCACCATAGCTCCATACCTCCAGAGCTCCAGGGCTCCATAGCTCCATACCTCCAGAGCTCCATACCTCCAGAGCTCCAGAGCTCCATAGCACCAGAGCTCCATGGCTTCAGAGCTCCATAGCACCATAGCTCCATACCTCCAGAGCTCCAGTGCTCCATAGCTCCATACCTCCAGAGCTCCATACCTCCAGAGCTCCATACCTCCAGAGCTCCATAGCTCCATAGCACCAGAGCTCCATAGCTCCATAGCACCAGAGCTCCATAGCACCAGAGCTCCATAGCACCAGAGCTCCATAGCTCCATAGCACCAGAGCTCCATAGCTCCATAGCACCAGAGCTCCATAGCTCCATAGCACCAGAGCTCCATACTTCCAGAGCTCCATAGCTCCATAGCTCCATAGCTCCATAGCACCAGAGCTCCATAGCTCCATAGCACCAGAGCTCCATGGCTTCAGAGCTCCATAGCACCATAGCTCCATACCTCCAGAGCTCCAGGGCTCCATAGCTCCATACCTCCAGAGCTCCATACCTCCAGAGCTCCATACCTCCAGAGCTCCATAGCACCAGAGCTCCATAGCTCCATAGCACCAGAGCTCCATAGCACCAGAGCTCCATAGCACCAGAGCTCCATAGCTCCATAGCACCAGAGCTCCATAGCTCCATAGCACCAGAGCTCCATACTTCCAGAGCTCCATAGCTCCATAGCTCCATACCACCAGAGCTCCATAGCTCCATAGCACCAGAGCTCCATAGCTCCATAGCACCAGAGCTCCATACTTCCATAGCTCCATAGCTCCATACCTCCAGAGCTCCATAGCTCCTTAGCTCCATACCTCCAGAGCTCCATAGCTCCAGAGCTCCATAGCTCCATAGCTCCATAGCACCAGAGCTCCATAGCTCCATAGCACCAGAGCTCCATACTTCCATAGCTCCAGGGCTCCATAGCTCCAGGGCTCCATACCTCCAGAGCTCCATAGCTCCATACTTCCAGAGCTCCATAGCTCCATACTTCCATAGCTCCATACTTCCATACCTCCATAGCTCCATACTTCCATAGCACCAGAGCTCCATACTTCCATAGCACCAGAGCTCCATACCTTAGTGCGAAAGCCCATTCATTTACAACGGCGTGTCCGCCAGGCGGCGACATTTCCCCGTTACCGGTGGCTGCGCGGCGGGTGAGTGACAGAGCTTATCCGAGCGGCTGGAACTCTGCGCCGGCGTGGTCGAGCGTGAGGCCTCGGCCCTTTGGCTGCCTGGTACCTAAAACACTTCCATTGATCCAGCCACGGAGGGTGCTGGCTGGTGGCTCCATACCTCCATAGCTCCATAGCACCAGAGCTCCATAGCTCCATAGCACCAGAGCTCCATGGCTTCAGAGCTCCATAGCACCATAGCTCCATACCTCCAGAGCTCCAGGGCTCCATAGCTCCATACCTCCAGAGCTCCATACCTCCAGAGCTCCATACCTCCAGAGCTCCATAGCACCAGAGCTCCATGGCTTCAGAGCTCCATAGCACCATAGCTCCATACCTCCAGAGCTCCAGGGCTCCATAGCTCCATACCTCCAGAGCTCCATACCTCCAGAGCTCCATACCTCCAGAGCTCCATAGCACCAGAGCTCCATGGCTTCAGAGCTCCATAGCACCATAGCTCCATACCTCCAGAGCTCCAGGGCTCCATAGCTCCATACCTCCAGAGCTCCATACCTCCAGAGCTCCATACCTCCAGAGCTCCATAGCACCAGAGCTCCATGGCTTCAGAGCTCCATAGCACCATAGCTCCATACCTCCAGAGCTCCAGGGCTCCATAGCTCCATACCTCCAGAGCTCCATACCTCCAGAGCTCCATACCTCCAGAGCTCCATAGCACCAGAGCTCCATGGCTTCAGAGCTCCATAGCACCATAGCTCCATACCTCCAGAGCTCCAGGGCTCCATAGCTCCATACCTCCAGAGCTCCATACCTCCAGAGCTCCAGAGCTCCATAGCACCAGAGCTCCATGGCTTCAGAGCTCCATAGCACCATAGCTCCATACCTCCAGAGCTCCAGGGCTCCATAGCTCCATACCTCCAGAGCTCCATACCTCCAGAGCTCCAGAGCTCCATAGCACCAGAGCTCCATGGCTTCAGAGCTCCATAGCACCATAGCTCCATACCTCCAGAGCTCCAGGGCTCCATAGCTCCATACCTCCAGAGCTCCATACCTCCAGAGCTCCAGAGCTCCATAGCACCAGAGCTCCATGGCTTCAGAGCTCCATAGCACCATAGCTCCATACCTCCAGAGTTCCAGGGCTCCAAAGCTCCATACCTCCAGAGCTCCATACCTCCAGAGCTCCATACCTCCAGAGCTCCATAGCTCCATAGCACCAGAGCTCCATAGCTCCATAGCACCAGAGCTCCATAGCACCAGAGCTCCATAGCACCAGAGCTCCATAGCTCCATAGCACCAGAGCTCCATAGCTCCATAGCACCAGAGCTCCATAGCTCCATAGCACCAGAGCTCCATACTTCCAGAGCTCCATAGCTCCATAGCACCAGAGCTCCATAGCTCCATAGCACCAGAGCTCCATAGCTCCATAGCACCAGAGCTCCATACTTCCATAGCTCCATAGCTCCATACCTCCAGAGCTCCATAGCTCCATAGCTCCATACCTCCAGAGCTCCATAGCTCCAGAGCTCCATAGCTCCATAGCACCAGAGCTCCATAGCTCCATAGCACCAGAGCTCCATACTTCCATAGCTCCAGGGCTCCATAGCTCCAGGGCTCCATACCTCCAGAGCTCCAGAGCTCCATAGCACCAGAGCTCCATGGCTTCAGAGCTCCATAGCACCATAGCTCCATACCTCCAGAGCTCCAGGGCTCCATAGCTCCATACCTCCAGAGCTCCATACCTCCAGAGCTCCATACCTCCAGAGCTCCATAGCACCAGAGCTCCATGGCTTCAGAGCTCCATAGCACCATAGCTCCATACCTCCAGAGCTCCAGGGCTCCATAGCTCCATACCTCCAGAGCTCCATACCTCCAGAGCTCCATACCTCCAGAGCTCCAGAGCTCCATAGCACCAGAGCACCATGGCTTCAGAGCTCCATAGCACCATAGCTCCATACCTCCAGAGCTCCAGGGCTCCATAGCTCCATACCTCCAGAGCTCCATACCTCCAGAGCTCCAGAGCTCCATAGCACCAGAGCTCCATGGCTTCAGAGCTCCATAGCACCATAGCTCCATACCTCCAGAGCTCCAGGGCTCCATAGCTCCATACCTCCAGAGCTCCATACCTCCAGAGCTCCATACCTCCAGAGCTCCATAGCTCCATAGCACCAGAGCTCCATAGCTCCATAGCACCAGAGCTCCATAGCACCAGAGCTCCATAGCACCAGAGCTCCATAGCTCCATAGCACCAGAGCTCCATAGCTCCATAGCACCAGAGCTCCATAGCTCCATAGCACCAGAGCTCCATACTTCCAAAGCTCCATAGCTCCATAGCTCCATAGCACCAGAGCTCCATAGCTCCATAGCACCAGAGCTCCATGGCTTCAGAGCTCCATAGCACCATAGCTCCATACCTCCAGAGCTCCAGGGCTCCATAGCTCCATACCTCCAGAGCTCCATACCTCCAGAGCTCCATACCTCCAGAGCTCCATAGCACCAGAGCTCCATAGCTCCATAGCACCAGAGCTCCATAGCACCAGAGCTCCATAGCACCAGAGCTCCATAGCTCCATAGCACCAGAGCTCCATAGCTCCATAGCACCAGAGCTCCATACTTCCAGAGCTCCATAGCTCCATAGCTCCATAGCACCAGAGCTCCATAGCTCCATAGCACCAGAGCTCCATAGCTCCATAGCACCAGAGCTCCATACTTCCATAGCTCCATAGCTCCATACCTCCAGAGCTCCATAGCTCCATACCTCCAGAGCTCCATAGCTCCAGAGCTCCATAGCTCCATAGCTCCATAGCACCAGAGCTCCATAGCTCCATAGCACCAGAGCTCCATACTTCCATAGCTCCAGGGCTCCATAGCTCCAGGGCTCCATACCTCCAGAGCTCCATAGCTCCATACTTCCAGAGCTCCATAGCTCCATACTTCCATAGCTCCATACTTCCATACCTCCATAGCTCCATACTTCCATAGCACCAGAGCTCCATACTTCCATAGCACCAGAGCTCCATACCTCCAGAGCTCCAGAGCTCCAGCCTGGGTGGCTGGTGGCTCCATAGCTCCATACTTCCATAGCTCTAAGTCAGAGAGTTGGCGAAAATTGCACTAAGTGCGAAAGCCCATTCATTTACAACGGCGTGTCCACAAGGCGGCGACATTTCCCCGTTACCGGTGGCTGCGCGGCGGGTGAGTGACAGAGCTTATCCGAGCGGCTGGAACTCTGCGCCGGCGTGGTCGAGCGTGAGGCCTCGGCCCTTTGGCTGCCTGGTACCTAAAACACTTCCATTGATCCAGCCACGGAGGGTGCTGGCTGGTGGCTCCATACCTCCATAGCTCCATAGCACCAGAGCTCCATAGCTCCATAGCACCAGAGCTCCATGGCTTCAGAGCTCCATAGCACCATAGCTCCATACCTCCAGAGCTCCAGGGCTCCATAGCTCCATACCTCCAGAGCTCCATACCTCCAGAGCTCCATACCTCCAGAGCTCCATAGCACCAGAGCTCCATGGCTTCAGAGCTCCATAGCACCATAGCTCCATACCTCCAGAGCTCCAGGGCTCCATAGCTCCATACCTCCAGAGCTCCATACCTCCAGAGCTCCATACCTCCAGAGCTCCAGAGCTCCATAGCACCAGAGCTCCATGGCTTCAGAGCTCCATAGCACCATAGCTCCATACCTCCAGAGCTCCAGGGCTCCATAGCTCCATACCTCCAGAGCTCCATACCTCCAGAGCTCCAGAGCTCCATAGCACCAGAGCTCCATGGCTTCAGAGCTCCATAGCACCATAGCTCCATACCTCCAGAGCTCCAGGGCTCCATAGCTCCATACCTCCAGAGCTCCATACCTCCAGAGCTCCAGAGCTCCATAGCACCAGAGCTCCATGGCTTCAGAGCTCCATAGCACCATAGCTCCATACCTCCAGAGCTCCAGGGCTCCAAAGCTCCATACCTCCAGAGCTCCATACCTCCAGAGCTCCATACCTCCAGAGCTCCATAGCTCCATAGCACCAGAGCTCCATAGCTCCATAGCACCAGAGCTCCATAGCACCAGAGCTCCATAGCACCAGAGCTCCATAGCTCCATAGCACCAGAGCTCCATAGCTCCATAGCACCAGAGCTCCATAGCTCCATAGCACCAGAGCTCCATACTTCCAGAGCTCCATAGCTCCATAGCTCCATAGCACCAGAGCTCCATAGCTCCATAGCACCAGAGCTCCATAGCACCAGAGCTCCATGGCTTCAGAGCTCCATAGCACCATAGCTCCATACCTCCAGAGCTCCAGGGCTCCATAGCTCCATACCTCCAGAGCTCCATACCTCCAGAGCTCCATACCTCCAGAGCTCCATAGCACCAGAGCTCCATAGCTCCATAGCACCAGAGCTCCATAGCACCAGAGCTCCATAGCACCAGAGCTCCATAGCTCCATAGCACCAGAGCTCCATAGCTCCATAGCACCAGAGCTCCATACTTCCAGAGCTCCATAGCTCCATAGCTCCATAGCACCAGAGCTCCATAGCTCCATAGCACCAGAGCTCCATAGCTCCATAGCACCAGAGCTCCATACTTCCATAGCTCCATAGCTCCATACCTCCAGAGCTCCATAGCTCCATAGCTCCATACCTCCAGAGCTCCATAGCTCCAGAGCTCCATAGCTCCATAGCTCCATAGCACCAGAGCTCCATAGCTCCATAGCACCAGAGCTCCATACTTCCATTGCTCCAGGGCTCCATACCTCCAGAGCTCCATAGCTCCATACTTCCAGAGCTCCATAGCTCCATACTTCCATAGCTCCATACTTCCATACCTCCAAAGCTCCATACTTCCATAGCACCAGAGCTCCATACTTCCATAGCACCAGAGCTCCATACCTCCAGAGCTCCAGAGCTCCAGCCTGGGTGGCTGGTGGCTCCATAGCTCCATACTTCCATAGCTCTAAGTCAGAGAGTTGGCGAAAATTGCACTAAGTGCGAAAGCCCATTCATTTACAACGGCGTGTCCACAAGGCGGCGACATTTCCCCGTTACCGGTGGCTGCGCGGCGGGTGAGTGACAGAGCTTATCCGAGCGGCTGGAACTCTGCGCCGGCGTGGTCGAGCGTGAGGCCTCGGCCCTTTGGCTGCCTGGTACCTAAAACACTTCCATTGATCCAGCCACGGAGGGTGCTGGCTGGTGGCTCCATACCTCCATAGCTCCATAGCACCAGAGCTCCATAGCTCCATAGCACCAGAGCTCCATGGCTTCAGAGCTCCATAGCACCATAGCTCCATACCTCCAGAGCTCCAGGGCTCCATAGCTCCATACCTCCAGAGCTCCATACCTCCAGAGCTCCATACCTCCAGAGCTCCATAGCACCAGAGCTCCATGGCTTCAGAGCTCCATAGCACCATAGCTCCATACCTCCAGAGCTCCAGGGCTCCATAGCTCCATACCTCCAGAGCTCCATACCTCCAGAGCTCCATACCTCCAGAGCTCCAGAGCTCCATAGCACCAGAGCTCCATGGCTTCAGAGCTCCATAGCACCATAGCTCCATACCTCCAGAGCTCCAGGGCTCCATAGCTCCATACCTCCAGAGCTCCATACCTCCAGAGCTCCAGAGCTCCATAGCACCAGAGCTCCATGGCTTCAGAGCTCCATAGCACCATAGCTCCATACCTCCAGAGCTCCAGGGCTCCATAGCTCCATACCTCCAGAGCTCCATACCTCCAGAGCTCCATAGCACCAGAGCTCCATAGCTCCATAGCACCAGAGCTCCATAGCTCCATAGCACCAGAGCTCCATAGCTCCATAGCACCAGAGCTCCATACTTCCAGAGCTCCATAGCTCCATAGCTCCATAGCACCAGAGCTCCATAGCTCCATAGCACCAGAGCTCCATAGCTCCATAGCACCAGAGCTCCATACTTCCATAGCTCCATAGCTCCATACCTCCAGAGCTCCATAGCTCCATAGCTCCATACCTCCAGAGCTCCATAGCTCCAGAGCTCCATAGCTCCATAGCACCAGAGCTCCATAGCTCCATAGCACCAGAGCTCCATACTTCCATAGCTCCAGGGCTCCATAGCTCCAGGGCTCCATAGCTCCATACCTCCAGAGCTCCATAGCTCCATACTTCCAGAGCTCCATAGCTCCATAGCACCAGAGCTCCATAGCTCCATAGCACCAGAGCTCCATAGCTCCATAGCACCAGAGCTCCATAGCTCCATAGCACCAGAGCTCCATAGCTCCATAGCTCCAGGGCTCCATAGCTCCATAGCTCCAGGGCTCCATAGCTCCATAGCTCCAGGGCTCCATAGCTCCATAGCTCCATACCTCCAGAGCTCCATACCTCCAGAGCTCCATACCTCCATAGCACCAGAGCTCCATAGCTCCAGGGCTCCAGGGCTCCATAGCTCCATACCTCCAGAGCTCCATAGCTCCATACTTCCAGAGCTCCATAGCTCCATAGCTCCATACTTCCATAGCTCCATAGCTCCATACTTCCATAGCACCTGAGCTCCATACCTCCAGAGCTCCATAGCTCCAGCCTGGGTGGCTGGTGGCTCCATAGCTCCATACTTCCATAGCTCTAAGTCAGAGAGTTGGCGAAAATTGCACTAAGTGCGAAAGCCCATTCATTTACAACGGCGTGTCCGCCAGGCGGCGACATTTCCCCGTTACCGGTGGCTGCGCGGCGGGTGAGTGACAGAGCTTATCCGAGCGGCTGGAACTCTGCGCCGGCGTGGTCGAGCGTGAGGCCTCGGCCCTTTGGCTGCCTGGTACCTAAAACACTTCCATTGATCCAGCCACGGAGGGTGCTGGCTGGTGGCTCCATACCTCCATAGCTCCATAGCACCAGAGCTCCATAGCTCCATAGCACCAGAGCTCCATGGCTTCAGAGCTCCATAGCACCATAGCTCCATACCTCCAGAGCTCCAGGGCTCCATAGCTCCATACCTCCAGAGCTCCATACCTCCAGAGCTCCATACCTCCAGAGCTCCATAGCACCAGAGCTCCATGGCTTCAGAGCTCCATAGCACCATAGCTCCATACCTCCAGAGCTCCAGGGCTCCATAGCTCCATACCTCCAGAGCTCCATACCTCCAGAGCTCCATACCTCCAGAGCTCCATAGCACCAGAGCTCCATGGCTTCAGAGCTCCATAGCACCATAGCTCCATACCTCCAGAGCTCCAGGGCTCCATAGCTCCATACCTCCAGAGCTCCATACCTCCAGAGCTCCAGAGCTCCATAGCACCAGAGCTCCATGGCTTCAGAGCTCCATAGCTCCATACCTCCAGAGCTCCAGGGCTCCATAGCTCCATACCTCCAGAGCTCCATACCTCCAGAGCTCCAGAGCTCCATAGCACCAGAGCTCCATGGCTTCAGAGCTCCATAGCACCATAGCTCCATACCTCCAGAGCTCCAGGGCTCCATAGCTCCATACCTCCAGAGCTCCATACCTCCAGAGCTCCATACCTCCAGAGCTCCATAGCTCCATAGCACCAGAGCTCCATAGCTCCATAGCACCAGAGCTCCATAGCACCAGAGCTCCATAGCACCAGAGCTCCATAGCTCCATAGCACCAGAGCTCCATAGCTCCATAGCACCAGAGCTCCATACTTCCAGAGCTCCATAGCTCCATAGCTCCATAGCACCAGAGCTCCATAGCTCCATAGCACCAGAGCTCCATAGCTCCATAGCACCAGAGCTCCATACTTCCATAGCTCTATAGCTCCATACCTCCAGAGCTCCATAGCTCCATAGCTCCATACCTCCAGAGCTCCATAGCTCCAGAGCTCCATAGCTCCATAGCTCCATAGCACCAGAGCTCCATAGCTCCATAGCACCAGAGCTCCATACTTCCATAGCTCCAGGGCTCCATAGCTCCAGGGCTCCATACCTCCAGAGCTCCATAGCTCCATACTTCCAGAGCTCCATAGCTCCATACTTCCATAGCTCCATACTTCCATACCTCCATAGCTCCATACTTCCATAGCACCAGAGCTCCATACTTCCATAGCACCAGAGCTCCATACCTCCAGAGCTCCAGAGCTCCAGCCTGGGTGGCTGGTGGCTCCATAGCTCCATACTTCCATAGCTCTAAGTCAGAGAGTTGGCGAAAATTGCACTAAGTGCGAAAGCCCATTCATTTACAACGGCGTGTCCACAAGGCGGCGACATTTCCCCGTTACCGGTGGCTGCGCGTCGGGTGAGTGACAGAGCTTATCCGAGCGGCTGGAACTCTGCGCCGGCGTGGTCGAGCGTGAGGCCTTGGCCCTTTGGCTGCCTGGTACCTAAAACACTTCCATTGATCCAGCCACGGAGGGTGCTGGCTGGTGGCTCCATACCTCCATAGCTCCATAGCACCAGAGCTCCATAGCTCCATAGCACCAGAGCTCCATGGCTTCAGAGCTCCATAGCACCATAGCTCCATACCTCCAGAGCTCCAGGGCTCCAAAGCACCAGAGCTCCATACTTCCATAGCTCCATAGCTCCATACCTCCAGAGCTCCATAGCTCCATACCTCCAGAGCTCCATAGCTCCAGAGCTCCATAGCTCCATAGCACCAGAGCTCCATAGCTCCATAGCACCAGAGCTCCATACTTCCATAGCTCCAGGGCTCCATAGCTCCAGGGCTCCATAGCTCCATACCTCCAGAGCTCCATAGCTCCATACCTCCAGAGCTCCATAGCTCCATACTTCCAGAGCTCCATAGCTCCATAGCACCAGAGCTCCATAGCTCCATAGCACCAGAGCTCCATAGCTCCATAGCACCAGAGCTCCATAGCTCCATAGCACCAGAGCTCCATAGCTCCATAGCTCCAGGGCTCCATAGCTCCATAGCTCCAGGGCTCCATAGCTCCATAGCTCCAGGGCTCCATAGCTCCAGGGCTCCAGGGCTCCATAGCTCCATACCTCCAGAGCTCCATAGCTCCATACTTCCAGAGCTCCATAGCTCCATAGCTCCATACTTCCATAGCTCCATAGCTCCATACTTCCATAGCACCAGAGCTCCATACCTCCAGAGCTCCATAGCTCCAGCCTGGGTGGCTGGTGGCTCCATAGCTCCATACTTCCATAGCTCCAGTCAGAGAGTTGGCGAAAATTGCACTAAGTGCGAAAGCCCATTCATTTACAACGGCGTGTCCACAAGGCGGCGACATTTCCCCGTTACCGGTGGCTGCGCGGCGGGTGAGTGACAGAGCTTATCCGAGCGGCTGGAACTCTGCGCCGGCGTGGTCGAGCGTGAGGCCTCGGCCCTTTGGCTGCCTGGTACCTAAAACACTTCCATTGATCCAGCCACGGAGGGTGCTGGCTGGTGGCTCCATACCTCCATAGCTCCATAGCACCAGAGCTCCATAGCTCCATAGCACCAGAGCTCCATGGCTTCAGAGCTCCATAGCACCATAGCTCCATACCTCCAGAGCTCCAGGGCTCCATAGCTCCATACCTCCAGAGCTCCATACCTCCAGAGCTCCATACCTCCAGAGCTCCATAGCACCAGAGCTCCATGGCTTCAGAGCTCCATAGCACCATAGCTCCATACCTCCAGAGCTCCAGGGCTCCATAGCTCCATACCTCCAGAGCTCCATACCTCCAGAGCTCCATACCTCCAGAGCTCCATAGCACCAGAGCTCCATGGCTTCAGAGCTCCATAGCACCATAGCTCCATACCTCCAGAGCTCCAGGGCTCCATAGCTCCATACCTCCAGAGCTCCATACCTCCAGAGCTCCATACCTCCAGAGCTCCATAGCACCAGAGCTCCATGGCTTCAGAGCTCCATAGCACCATAGCTCCATACCTCCAGAGCTCCAGGGCTCCATAGCTCCATACCTCCAGAGCTCCATACCTCCAGAGCTCCAGAGCTCCATAGCACCAGAGCTCCATGGCTTCAGAGCTCCATAGCACCATAGCTCCATACCTCCAGAGCTCCAGGGCTCCATAGCTCCATACCTCCAGAGCTCCATACCTCCAGAGCTCCATACCTCCAGAGCTCCATAGCTCCATAGCACCAGAGCTCCATAGCTCCATAGCACCAGAGCTCCATAGCACCAGAGCTCCATAGCACCAGAGCTCCATAGCTCCATAGCACCAGAGCTCCATAGCTCCATAGCACCAGAGCTCCATAGCTCCATAGCACCAGAGCTCCATACTTCCAGAGCTCCATAGCTCCATAGCTCCATAGCACCAGAGCTCCATAGCTCCATAGCACCAGAGCTCCATGGCTTCAGAGCTCCATAGCACCATAGCTCCATACCTCCAGAGCTCCAGGGCTCCATAGCTCCATACCTCCAGAGCTCCATACCTCCAGAGCTCCATACCTCCAGAGCTCCATAGCACCAGAGCTCCATAGCTCCATAGCACCAGAGCTCCATAGCACCAGAGCTCCATAGCACCAGAGCTCCATAGCTCCATAGCACCAGAGCTCCATAGCTCCATAGCACCAGAGCTCCATACTTCCAGAGCTCCATAGCTCCATAGCTCCATAGCACCAGAGCTCCATAGCTCCATAGCACCAGAGCTCCATAGCTCCATAGCACCAGAGCTCCATACTTCCATAGCTCCATAGCTCCATACCTCCAGAGCTCCATAGCTCCATAGCTCCATACCTCCAGAGCTCCATAGCTCCAGAGCTCCATAGCTCCATAGCTCCATAGCACCAGAGCTCCATAGCTCCATAGCACCAGAGCTCCATACTTCCATAGCTCCAGGGCTCCATAGCTCCAGGGCTCCATACCTCCAGAGCTCCATAGCTCCATACTTCCAGAGCTCCATAGCTCCATACTTCCATAGCTCCATACTTCCATACCTCCATAGCTCCATACTTCCATAGCACCAGAGCTCCATACTTCCATAGCACCAGAGCTCCATACCTCCAGAGCTCCAGAGCTCCATTCTGGGTGGCTGGTGGCTCCATAGCTCCATACTTCCATAGCTCTAAGTCAGAGAGTTGGCGAAAATTGCACTAAGTGCGAAAGCCCATTCATTTACAACGGCGTGTCCACAAGGCGGCGACATTTCCCCGTTACCGGTGGCTGCGCGGCGGGTGAGTGACAGAGCTTATCCGAGCGGCTGGAACTCTGCGCCGGCGTGGTCGAGCGTGAGGCCTCGGCCCTTTGGCTGCCTGGTACCTAAAACACTTCCATTGATCCAGCCACGGAGGGTGCTGGCTGGTGGCTCCATACCTCCATAGCTCCATAGCACCAGAGCTCCATAGCTCCATAGCACCAGAGCTCCATGGCTTCAGAGCTCCATAGCACCATAGCTCCATACCTCCAGAGCTCCAGGGCTCCATAGCTCCATACCTCCAGAGCTCCATACCTCCAGAGCTCCATACCTCCCTCTGACTTAGAGCTATGGAAGTATGGAGCTATGGAGCCACCAGCCACCCAGGCTGGAGCTATGGAGCTCTGGAGGTATGGAGCTCAGGTGCTATGGAAGTATGGAGCTATGGAGCTATGGAAGTATGGAGCTATGGAGCTATGGAGCTCTGGAAGTATGGAGCTATGGAGCTCTGGAGGTATGGAGCTATGGAGCCCTGGAGCCCTGGAGCTATGGAGCTCTGGTGCTATGGAGGTATGGAGCTCTGGAGGTATGGAGCTCTGGAGGTATGGAGCTATCGAGCTATGGAGCCCTGGAGCTATGGAGCTATGGAGCCCTGGAGCTATGGAGCTATGGAGCCCTGGAGCTATGGAGCTATGGAGCTCTGGTGCTATGGAGCTATGGAGCTCTGGTGCTATGGAGCTATGGAGCTCTGGTGCTATGGAGCTATGGAGCTCTGGTGCTATGGAGCTATGGAGCTCTGGAAGTATGGAGCTATGGAGCTCTGGAGGTATGGAGCTATGGAGCCCTGGAGCTATGGAGCCCTGGAGCTATGGAAGTATGGAGCTCTGGTGCTATGGAGCTATGGAGCTCTGGTGCTATGGAGCTATGGAGCTCTGGAGCTATGGAGCTCTGGAGGTATGGAGCTATGGAGCTATGGAGCTCTGGAGGTATGGAGCTATGGAGCTATGGAAGTATGGAGCTCTGGTGCTATGGAGCTATGGAGCTCTGGTGCTATGAAGCTATGGAGCTCTGGTGCTATGGAGCTATGGAGCTATGGAGCTCTGGAAGTATGGAGCTCTGGTGCTATGGAGCTATGGAGCTCTGGTGCTATGGAGCTATGGAGCTCTGGTGCTATGGAGCTATGGAGCTCTGGTGCTATGGAGCTCTGGTGCTATGGAGCTCTGGTGCTATGGAGCTATGGAGCTCTGGTGCTATGGAGCTATGGAGCTCTGGAGGTATGGAGCTCTGGAGGTATGGAGCTCTGGAGGTATGGAGCTTTGGAGCCCTGGAGCTCTGGAGGTATGGAGCTATGGTGCTATGGAGCTCTGAAGCCATGGAGCTCTGGTGCTATGGAGCTCTGGAGCTCTGGAGGTATGGAGCTCTGGAGGTATGGAGCTATGGAGCCCTGGAGCTCTGGAGGTATGGAGCTATGGTGCTATGGAGCTCTGAAGCCATGGAGCTCTGGTGCTATGGAGCTCTGGAGCTCTGGAGGTATGGAGCTCTGGAGGTATGGAGCTATGGAGCCCTGGAGCTCTGGAGGTATGGAGCTATGGTGCTATGGAGCTCTGAAGCCATGGAGCTCTGGTGCTATGGAGCTCTGGAGCTCTGGAGGTATGGAGCTCTGGAGGTATGGAGCTCTGGAGGTATGGAGCTATGGAGCCCTGGAGCTCTGGAGGTATGGAGCTATGGTGCTATGGAGCTCTGAAGCCATGGAGCTCTGGTGCTATGGAGCTCTGGAGGTATGGAGCTCTGGAGGTATGGAGCTCTGGAGGTATGGAGCTATGGAGCCCTGGAGCTCTGGAGGTATGGAGCTATGGTGCTATGGAGCTCTGAAGCCATGGAGCTCTGGTGCTATGGAGCTATGGAGCTCTGGTGCTATGGAGCTATGGAGGTATGGAGCCACCAGCCAGCACCCTCCGTGGCTGGATCAATGGAAGTGTTTTAGGTACCAGGCAGCCAAAGGGCCGAGGCCTCACGCTCGACCACGCCGGCGCAGAGTTCCAGCCGCTCGGATAAGCTCTGTCACTCACCCGCCGCGCAGCCACCGGTAACGGGGAAATGTCGCCGCCTTGTGGACACGCCGTTGTAAATGAATGGGCTTTCGCACTTAGTGCAATTTTCGCCAACTCTCTGACTTAGAGCTATGGAAGTATGGAGCTATGGAGCCACCAGCCACCCAGGCTGGAGCTCTGGAGCTCTGGAGGTATGGAGCTCTGGTGCTATGGAAGTATGGAGCTCTGGTGCTATGGAAGTATGGAGCTATGGAGGTATGGAAGTATGGAGCTATGGAAGTATGGAGCTATGGAGCTCTGGAAGTATGGAGCCCTGGAGCTCTGGAGCTATGGTGCTATGGAGCTCTGAAGCCATGGAGCTCTGGTGCTATGGAGCTATGGAGCTCTGGTGCTATGGAGCTATGGAGGTATGGAGCCACCAGCCAGCACCCTCCGTGGCTGGATCAATGGAAGTGTTTTAGGTACCAGGCAGCCAAAGGGCCGAGGCCTCACGCTCGACCACGCCGGCGCAGAGTTCCAGCCGCTCGGATAAGCTCTGTCACTCACCCGCCGCGCAGCCACCGGTAACGGGGAAATGTCGCCGCCTGGCGGACACGCCGTTGTAAATGAATGGGCTTTCGCACTTAGTGCAATTTTCGCCAACTCTCTGACTTAGAGCTATGGAAGTATGGAGCTATGGAGCCACCAGCCACCCAGGCTGGAGCTATGGAGCTCTGGAGGTATGGAGCTCAGGTGCTATGGAAGTATGGAGCTATGGAGCTATGGAAGTATGGAGCTATGGAGCTATGGAGCTCTGGAAGTATGGAGCTATGGAGCTCTGGAGGTATGGAGCTATGGAGCCCTGGAGCCCTGGAGCTATGGAGCTCTGGTGCTATGGAGGTATGGAGCTCTGGAGGTATGGAGCTCTGGAGGTATGGAGCTATGGAGCTATGGAGCCCTGGAGCTATGGAGCTATGGAGCCCTGGAGCTATGGAGCTATGGAGCCCTGGAGCTATGGAGCTATGGAGCTCTGGTGCTATGGAGCTATGGAGCTCTGGTGCTATGGAGCTATGGAGCTCTGGTGCTATGGAGCTATGGAGCTCTGGTGCTATGGAGCTATGGAGCTCTGGAAGTATGGAGCTATGGAGCTCTGGAGGTATGGAGCTATGGAGCCCTGGAGCTATGGAGCCCTGGAGCTATGGAAGTATGGAGCTCTGGTGCTATGGAGCTATGGAGCTCTGGTGCTATGGAGCTATGGAGCTCTGGAGCTATGGAGCTCTGGAGGTATGGAGCTATGGAGCTATGGAGCTCTGGAGGTATGGAGCTATGGAGCTATGGAAGTATGGAGCTCTGGTGCTATGGAGCTATGGAGCTCTGGTGCTATGGAGCTATGGAGCTCTGGTGCTATGGAGCTATGGAGCTATGGAGCTCTGGAAGTATGGAGCTCTGGTGCTATGGAGCTATGGAGCTCTGGTGCTATGGAGCTATGGAGCTCTGGTGCTATGGAGCTATGGAGCTCTGGTGCTATGGAGCTCTGGTGCTATGGAGCTCTGGTGCTATGGAGCTATGGAGCTCTGGTGCTATGGAGCTATGGAGCTCTGGAGGTATGGAGCTCTGGAGGTATGGAGCTCTGGAGGTATGGAGCTTTGGAGCCCTGGAGCTCTGGAGGTATGGAGCTATGGTGCTATGGAGCTCTGAAGCCATGGAGCTCTGGTGCTATGGAGCTCTGGAGCTCTGGAGGTATGGAGCTCTGGAGGTATGGAGCTATGGAGCCCTGGAGCTCTGGAGGTATGGAGCTATGGTGCTATGGAGCTCTGAAGCCATGGAGCTCTGGTGCTATGGAGCTCTGGAGCTCTGGAGGTATGGAGCTCTGGAGGTATGGAGCTATGGAGCCCTGGAGCTCTGGAGGTATGGAGCTATGGTGCTATGGAGCTCTGAAGCCATGGAGCTCTGGTGCTATGGAGCTCTGGAGCTCTGGAGGTATGGAGCTCTGGAGGTATGGAGCTCTGGAGGTATGGAGCTATGGAGCCCTGGAGCTCTGGAGGTATGGAGCTATGGTGCTATGGAGCTCTGAAGCCATGGAGCTCTGGTGCTATGGAGCTCTGGAGGTATGGAGCTCTGGAGGTATGGAGCTCTGGAGGTATGGAGCTATGGAGCCCTGGAGCTCTGGAGGTATGGAGCTATGGTGCTATGGAGCTCTGAAGCCATGGAGCTCTGGTGCTATGGAGCTATGGAGCTCTGGTGCTATGGAGCTATGGAGGTATGGAGCCACCAGCCAGCACCCTCCGTGGCTGGATCAATGGAAGTGTTTTAGGTACCAGGCAGCCAAAGGGCCGAGGCCTCACGCTCGACCACGCCGGCGCAGAGTTCCAGCCGCTCGGATAAGCTCTGTCACTCACCCGCCGCGCAGCCACCGGTAACGGGGAAATGTCGCCGCCTTGTGGACACGCCGTTGTAAATGAATGGGCTTTCGCACTTAGTGCAATTTTCGCCAACTCTCTGACTTAGAGCTATGGAAGTATGGAGCTATGGAGCCACCAGCCACCCAGGCTGGAGCTCTGGAGCTCTGGAGGTATGGAGCTCTGGTGCTATGGAAGTATGGAGCTCTGGTGCTATGGAAGTATGGAGCTATGGAGGTATGGAAGTATGGAGCTATGGAAGTATGGAGCTATAGAGCTCTGGAAGTATGGAGCTATGGAGCTCTGGAGGTATGGAGCCCTGGAGCTATGGAGCCCTGGAGCTATGGAAGTATGGAGCTCTGGTGCTATGGAGCTATGGAGCTCTGGTGCTATGGAGCTATGGAGCTATGGAGCTCTGGAGCTATGGAGCTCTGGAGGTATGGAGCTATGGAGCTATGGAGCTCTGGAGGTATGGAGCTATGGAGCTATGGAAGTATGGAGCTCTGGTGCTATGGAGCTATGGAGCTCTGGTGCTATGGAGCTATGGAGCTCTGGTGCTATGGAGCTATGGAGCTATGGAGCTCTGGAAGTATGGAGCTCTGGTGCTATGGAGCTATGGAGCTCTGGTGCTATGGAGCTATGGAGCTCTGGTGCTATGGAGCTCTGGTGCTATGGAGCTCTGGTGCTATGGAGCTATGGAGCTCTGGTGCTATGGAGCTATGGAGCTCTGGAGGTATGGAGCTCTGGAGGTATGGAGCTCTGGAGGTATGGAGCTATGGAGCCCTGGAGCTCTGGAGGTATGGAGCTATGGTGCTATGGAGCTCTGAAGCCATGGAGCTCTGGTGCTATGGAGCTCTGGAGCTCTGGAGGTATGGAGCTCTGGAGGTATGGAGCTATGGAGCCCTGGAGCTCTGGAGGTATGGAGCTATGGAGCTCTGAAGCCATGGAGCTCTGGTGCTATGGAGCTCTGGAGCTCTGGAGGTATGGAGCTCTGGAGGTATGGAGCTATGGAGCCCTGGAGCTCTGGAGGTATGGAGCTATGGTGCTATGGAGCTCTGAAGCCATGGAGCTCTGGTGCTATGGAGCTCTGGAGGTATGGAGCTCTGGAGGTATGGAGCTATGGAGCCCTGGAGCTCTGGAGGTATGGAGCTATGGTGCTATGGAGCTCTGAAGCCATGGAGCTCTGGTGCTATGGAGCTCTGGAGGTATGGAGCTCTGGAGGTATGGAGCTCTGGAGGTATGGAGCTATGGAGCCCTGGAGCTCTGGAGCTATGGTGCTATGGAGCTCTGAAGCCATGGAGCTCTGGTGCTATGGAGCTATGGAGCTCTGGTGCTATGGAGCTATGGAGGTATGGAGCCACCAGCCAGCACCCTCCGTGGCTGGATCAATGGAAGTGTTTTAGGTACCAAGCAGCCAAAGGGCCGAGGCCTCACGCTCGACCACGCCGGCGCAGAGTTCCAGCCGCTCGGATAAGCTCTGTCACTCACCCGCCGCGCAGCCACCGGTAACGGGGAAATGTCGCCGCCTGGCGGACACGCCGTTGTAAATGAATGGGCTTTCGCACTTAGTGCAATTTTCGCCAACTCTCTGACTTAGAGCTATGGAAGTATGGAGCTATGGAGCCACCAGCCACCCAGGCTGGAGCTATGGAGCTCTGGAGGTATGGAGCTCAGGTGCTATGGAAGTATGGAGCTATGGAGCTATGGAAGTATGGAGCTATGGAGCTATGGAGCTCTGGAAGTATGGAGCTATGGAGCTCTGGAGGTATGGAGCTATGGAGCCCTGGAGCCCTGGAGCTATGGAGCTCTGGTGCTATGGAGGTATGGAGCTCTGGAGGTATGGAGCTCTGGAGGTATGGAGCTATCGAGCTATGGAGCCCTGGAGCTATGGAGCTATGGAGCCCTGGAGCTATGGAGCTATGGAGCCCTGGAGCTATGGAGCTATGGAGCTCTGGTGCTATGGAGCTATGGAGCTCTGGTGCTATGGAGCTATGGAGCTCTGGTGCTATGGAGCTATGGAGCTCTGGTGCTATGGAGCTATGGAGCTCTGGAAGTATGGAGCTATGGAGCTCTGGAGGTATGGAGCTATGGAGCCCTGGAGCTATGGAGCCCTGGAGCTATGGAAGTATGGAGCTCTGGTGCTATGGAGCTATGGAGCTCTGGTGCTATGGAGCTATGGAGCTCTGGAGCTATGGAGCTCTGGAGGTATGGAGCTATGGAGCTATGGAGCTCTGGAGGTATGGAGCTATGGAGCTATGGAAGTATGGAGCTCTGGTGCTATGGAGCTATGGAGCTCTGGTGCTATGGAGCTATGGAGCTCTGGTGCTATGGAGCTATGGAGCTATGGAGCTCTGGAAGTATGGAGCTCTGGTGCTATGGAGCTATGGAGCTCTGGTGCTATGGAGCTATGGAGCTCTGGTGCTATGGAGCTATGGAGCTCTGGTGCTATGGAGCTCTGGTGCTATGGAGCTCTGGTGCTATGGAGCTATGGAGCTCTGGTGCTATGGAGCTATGGAGCTCTGGAGGTATGGAGCTCTGGAGGTATGGAGCTCTGGAGGTATGGAGCTTTGGAGCCCTGGAGCTCTGGAGGTATGGAGCTATGGTGCTATGGAGCTCTGAAGCCATGGAGCTCTGGTGCTATGGAGCTCTGGAGCTCTGGAGGTATGGAGCTCTGGAGGTATGGAGCTATGGAGCCCTGGAGCTCTGGAGGTATGGAGCTATGGTGCTATGGAGCTCTGAAGCCATGGAGCTCTGGTGCTATGGAGCTCTGGAGCTCTGGAGGTATGGAGCTCTGGAGGTATGGAGCTATGGAGCCCTGGAGCTCTGGAGGTATGGAGCTATGGTGCTATGGAGCTCTGAAGCCATGGAGCTCTGGTGCTATGGAGCTCTGGAGCTCTGGAGGTATGGAGCTCTGGAGGTATGGAGCTCTGGAGGTATGGAGCTATGGAGCCCTGGAGCTCTGGAGGTATGGAGCTATGGTGCTATGGAGCTCTGAAGCCATGGAGCTCTGGTGCTATGGAGCTCTGGAGGTATGGAGCTCTGGAGGTATGGAGCTCTGGAGGTATGGAGCTATGGAGCCCTGGAGCTCTGGAGGTATGGAGCTATGGTGCTATGGAGCTCTGAAGCCATGGAGCTCTGGTGCTATGGAGCTATGGAGCTCTGGTGCTATGGAGCTATGGAGGTATGGAGCCACCAGCCAGCACCCTCCGTGGCTGGATCAATGGAAGTGTTTTAGGTACCAGGCAGCCAAAGGGCCGAGGCCTCACGCTCGACCACGCCGGCGCAGAGTTCCAGCCGCTCGGATAAGCTCTGTCACTCACCCGCCGCGCAGCCACCGGTAACGGGGAAATGTCGCCGCCTTGTGGACACGCCGTTGTAAATGAATGGGCTTTCGCACTTAGTGCAATTTTCGCCAACTCTCTGACTTAGAGCTATGGAAGTATGGAGCTATGGAGCCACCAGCCACCCAGGCTGGAGCTCTGGAGCTCTGGAGGTATGGAGCTCTGGTGCTATGGAAGTATGGAGCTCTGGTGCTATGGAAGTATGGAGCTATGGAGGTATGGAAGTATGGAGCTATGGAAGTATGGAGCTATGGAGCTCTGGAAGTATGGAGCTATGGAGCTCTGGAGGTATGGAGCCCTGGAGCTATGGAGCCCTGGAGCTATGGAAGTATGGAGCTCTGGTGCTATGGAGCTATGGAGCTCTGGTGCTATGGAGCTATGGAGCTATGGAGCTCTGGAGCTATGGAGCTCTGGAGGTATGGAGCTATGGAGCTATGGAGCTCTGGAGGTATGGAGCTATGGAGCTATGGAAGTATGGAGCTCTGGTGCTATGGAGCTATGGAGCTCTGGTGCTATGGAGCTATGGAGCTCTGGTGCTATGGAGCTATGGAGCTATGGAGCTCTGGAAGTATGGAGCTCTGGTGCTATGGAGCTATGGAGCTCTGGTGCTATGGAGCTATGGAGCTCTGGTGCTATGGAGCTCTGGTGCTATGGAGCTCTGGTGCTATGGAGCTATGGAGCTCTGGTGCTATGGAGCTATGGAGCTCTGGAGGTATGGAGCTCTGGAGGTATGGAGCTCTGGAGGTATGGAGCTATGGAGCCCTGGAGCTCTGGAGGTATGGAGCTATGGTGCTATGGAGCTCTGAAGCCATGGAGCTCTGGTGCTATGGAGCTCTGGAGCTCTGGAGGTATGGAACTCTGGAGGTATGGAGCTATGGAGCCCTGGAGCTCTGGAGGTATGGAGCTATGGAGCTCTGAAGCCATGGAGCTCTGGTGCTATGGAGCTCTGGAGCTCTGGAGGTATGGAGCTCTGGAGGTATGGAGCTATGGAGCCCTGGAGCTCTGGAGGTATGGAGCTATGGTGCTATGGAGCTCTGAAGCCATGGAGCTCTGGTGCTATGGAGCTCTGGAGGTATGGAGCTCTGGAGGTATGGAGCTCTGGAGGTATGGAGCTATGGAGCCCTGGAGCTCTGGAGGTATGGAGCTATGGTGCTATGGAGCTCTGAAGCCATGGAGCTCTGGTGCTATGGAGCTCTGGAGGTATGGAGCTCTGGAGGTATGGAGCTCTGGAGGTATGGAGCTATGGAGCCCTGGAGCTCTGGAGGTATGGAGCTATGGTGCTATGGAGCTCTGAAGCCATGGAGCTCTGGTGCTATGGAGCTATGGAGCTCTGGTGCTATGGAGCTATGGAGGTATGGAGCCACCAGCCAGCACCCTCCGTGGCTGGATCAATGGAAGTGTTTTAGGTACCAGGCAGCCAAAGGGCCGAGGCCTCACGCTCGACCACGCCGGCGCAGAGTTCCAGCCGCTCGGATAAGCTCTGTCACTCACCCGCCGCGCAGCCACCGGTAACGGGGAAATGTCGCCGCCTGGCGGACACGCCGTTGTAAATGAATGGGCTTTCGCACTTAGTGCAATTTTCGCCAACTCTCTGACTTAGAGCTATGGAAGTATGGAGCTATGGAGCCACCAGCCACCCAGGCTGGAGCTATGGAGCTCTGGAGGTATGGAGCTCAGGTGCTATGGAAGTATGGAGCTATGGAGCTATGGAAGTATGGAGCTATGGAGCTATGGAGCTCTGGAAGTATGGAGCTATGGAGCTCTGGAGGTATGGAGCTATGGAGCCCTGGAGCCCTGGAGCTATGGAGCTCTGGTGCTATGGAGGTATGGAGCTCTGGAGGTATGGAGCTCTGGAGGTATGGAGCTATGGAGCTATGGAGCCCTGGAGCTATGGAGCTATGGAGCCCTGGAGCTATGGAGCTATGGAGCCCTGGAGCTATGGAGCTATGGAGCTCTGGTGCTATGGAGCTATGGAGCTCTGGTGCTATGGAGCTATGGAGCTCTGGTGCTATGGAGCTATGGAGCTCTGGTGCTATGGAGCTATGGAGCTCTGGAAGTATGGAGCTATGGAGCTCTGGAGGTATGGAGCTATGGAGCCCTGGAGCTATGGAGCCCTGGAGCTATGGAAGTATGGAGCTCTGGTGCTATGGAGCTATGGAGCTCTGGTGCTATGGAGCTATGGAGCTCTGGAGCTATGGAGCTCTGGAGGTATGGAGCTATGGAGCTCTGGAGGTATGGAGCTATGGAGCTATGGAAGTATGGAGCTCTGGTGCTATGGAGCTATGGAGCTCTGGTGCTATGGAGCTATGGAGCTCTGGTGCTATGGAGCTATGGAGCTATGGAGCTCTGGAAGTATGGAGCTCTGGTGCTATGGAGCTATGGAGCTCTGGTGCTATGGAGCTATGGAGCTCTGGTGCTATGGAGCTATGGAGCTCTGGTGCTATGGAGCTCTGGTGCTATGGAGCTCTGGTGCTATGGAGCTATGGAGCTCTGGTGCTATGGAGCTATGGAGCTCTGGAGGTATGGAGCTCTGGAGGTATGGAGCTCTGGAGGTATGGAGCTTTGGAGCCCTGGAGCTCTGGAGGTATGGAGCTATGGTGCTATGGAGCTCTGAAGCCATGGAGCTCTGGTGCTATGGAGCTCTGGAGCTCTGGAGGTATGGAGCTCTGGAGGTATGGAGCTATGGAGCCCTGGAGCTCTGGAGGTATAGAGCTATGGTGCTATGGAGCTCTGAAGCCATGGAGCTCTGGTGCTATGGAGCTCTGGAGCTCTGGAGGTATGGAGCTCTGGAGGTATGGAGCTATGGAGCCCTGGAGCTCTGGAGGTATGGAGCTATGGTGCTATGGAGCTCTGAAGCCATGGAGCTCTGGTGCTATGGAGCTCTGGAGCTCTGGAGGTATGGAGCTCTGGAGGTATGGAGCTCTGGAGGTATGGAGCTATGGAGCCCTGGAGCTCTGGAGGTATGGAGCTATGGTGCTATGGAGCTCTGAAGCCATGGAGCTCTGGTGCTATGGAGCTCTGGAGGTATGGAGCTCTGGAGGTATGGAGCTCTGGAGGTATGGAGCTATGGAGCCCTGGAGCTCTGGAGGTATGGAGCTATGGTGCTATGGAGCTCTGAAGCCATGGAGCTCTGGTGCTATGGAGCTCTGGAGGTATGGAGCTCTGGAGGTATGGAGCTCTGGAGGTATGGAGCTATGGAGCCCTGGAGCTCTGGAGGTATGGAGCTATGGTGCTATGGAGCTCTGAAGCCATGGAGCTCTGGTGCTATGGAGCTATGGAGCTCTGGTGCTATGGAGCTATGGAGGTATGGAGCCACCAGCCAGCACCCTCCGTGGCTGGATCAATGGAAGTGTTTTAGGTACCAGGCAGCCAAAGGGCCGAGGCCTCACGCTCGACCACGCCGGCGCAGAGTTCCAGCCGCTCGGATAAGCTCTGTCACTCACCCGCCGCGCAGCCACCGGTAACGGGGAAATGTCGCCGCCTGGCGGACACGCCGTTGTAAATGAATGGGCTTTCGCACTTAGTGCAATTTTCGCCAACTCTCTGACTTAGAGCTATGGAAGTATGGAGCTATGGAGCCACCAGCCACCCAGGCTGGAGCTATGGAGCTCTGGAGGTATGGAGCTCAGGTGCTATGGAAGTATGGAGCTATGGAGCTATGGAAGTATGGAGCTATGGAGCTATGGAGCTCTGGAAGTATGGAGCTATGGAGCTCTGGAGGTATGGAGCTATGGAGCCCTGGAGCCCTGGAGCTATGGAGCTCTGGTGCTATGGAGGTATGGAGCTCTGGAGGTATGGAGCTCTGGAGGTATGGAGCTATGGAGCTATGGAGCCCTGGAGCTATGGAGCTATGGAGCCCTGGAGCTATGGAGCTATGGAGCCCTGGAGCTATGGAGCTATGGAGCTCTGGTGCTATGGAGCTATGAAGCTCTGGTGCTATGGAGCTATGGAGCTCTGGTGCTATGGAGCTATGGAGCTCTGGTGCTATGGAGCTATGGAGCTCTGGAAGTATGGAGCTATGGAGCTCTGGAGGTATGGAGCTATGGAGCCCTGGAGCTATGGAGCCCTGGAGCTATGGAAGTATGGAGCTCTGGTGCTATGGAGCTATGGAGCTCTGGTGCTATGGAGCTATGGAGCTCTGGAGCTATGGAGCTCTGGAGGTATGGAGCTATGGAGCTATGGAGCTCTGGAGGTATGGAGCTATGGAGCTATGGAAGTATGGAGCTCTGGTGCTATGGAGCTATGGAGCTCTGGTGCTATGGAGCTATGGAGCTCTGGTGCTATGGAGCTATGGAGCTATGGAGCTCTGGAAGTATGGAGCTCTGGTGCTATGGAGCTATGGAGCTCTGGTGCTATGGAGCTATGGAGCTCTGGTGCTATGGAGCTATGGAGCTCTGGTGCTATGGAGCTCTGGTGCTATGGAGCTCTGGTGCTATGGAGCTATGGAGCTCTGGTGCTATGGAGCTATGGAGCTCTGGAGGTATGGAGCTCTGGAGGTATGGAGCTCTGGAGGTATGGAGCTTTGGAGCCCTGGAGCTCTGGAGGTATGGAGCTATGGTGCTATGGAGCTCTGAAGCCATGGAGCTCTGGTGCTATGGAGCTCTGGAGCTCTGGAGGTATGGAGCTCTGGAGGTATGGAGCTATGGAGCCCTGGAGCTCTGGAGGTATGGAGCTATGGTGCTATGGAGCTCTGAAGCCATGGAGCTCTGGTGCTATGGAGCTCTGGAGGTATGGAGCTCTGGAGGTATGGAGCTATGGAGCCCTGGAGCTCTGGAGGTATGGAGCTATGGTGCTATGGAGCTCTGAAGCCATGGAGCTCTGGTGCTATGGAGCTCTGGAGCTCTGGAGGTATGGAGCTCTGGAGGTATGGAGCTCTGGAGGTATGGAGCTATGGAGCCCTGGAGCTCTGGAGGTATGGAGCTATGGTGCTATGGAGCTCTGAAGCCATGGAGCTCTGGTGCTATGGAGCTCTGGAGGTATGGAGCTCTGGAGGTATGGAGCTCTGGAGGTATGGAGCTATGGAGCCCTGGAGCTCTGGAGGTATGGAGCTATGGTGCTATGGAGCTCTGAAGCCATGGAGCTCTGGTGCTATGGAGCTATGGAGCTCTGGTGCTATGGAGCTATGGAGGTATGGAGCCACCAGCCAGCACCCTCCGTGGCTGGATCAATGGAAGTGTTTTAGGTACCAGGCAGCCAAAGGGCCGAGGCCTCACGCTCGACCACGCCGGCGCAGAGTTCCAGCCGCTCGGATAAGCTCTGTCACTCACCCGCCGCGCAGCCACCGGTAACGGGGAAATGTCGCCGCCTTGTGGACACGCCGTTGTAAATGAATGGGCTTTCGCACTTAGTGCAATTTTCGCCAACTCTCTGACTTAGAGCTATGGAAGTATGGAGCTATGGAGCCACCAGCCACCCAGGCTGGAGCTCTGGAGCTCTGGAGGTATGGAGCTCTGGTGCTATGGAAGTATGGAGCTCTGGTGCTATGGAAGTATGGAGCTATGGAGGTATGGAAGTATGGAGCTATGGAAGTATGGAGCTATGGAGCTCTGGAAGTATGGAGCTATGGAGCTCTGGAGGTATGGAGCCCTGGAGCTATGGAGCCCTGGAGCTATGGAAGTATGGAGCTCTGGTGCTATGGAGCTATGGAGCTCTGGTGCTATGGAGCTATGGAGCTATGGAGCTCTGGAGCTCTGGAGGTATGGAGCTATGGAGCTATGGAGCTCTGGAGGTATGGAGCTATGGAGCTATGGAAGTATGGAGCTCTGGTGCTATGGAGCTATGGAGCTCTGGTGCTATGGAGCTATGGAGCTCTGGTGCTATGGAGCTATGGAGCTATGGAGCTCTGGAAGTATGGAGCTCTGGTGCTATGGAGCTATGGAGCTCTGGTGCTATGGAGCTATGGAGCTCTGGTGCTATGGAGCTCTGGAGCTCTGGAGGTATGGAGCTCTGGAGGTATGGAGCTCTGGAGGTATGGAGCTATGGAGCCCTGGAGCTCTGGAGGTATGGAGCTATGGTGCTATGGAGCTCTGAAGCCATGGAGCTCTGGTGCTATGGAGCTCTGGAGGTATGGAGCTCTGGAGGTATGGAGCTCTGGAGGTATGGAGCTATGGAGCCCTGGAGCTCTGGAGGTATGGAGCTATGGTGCTATGGAGCTCTGAAGCCATGGAGCTCTGGTGCTATGGAGCTCTGGAGGTATGGAGCTCTGGAGGTATGGAGCTCTGGAGGTATGGAGCTATGGAGCCCTGGAGCTCTGGAGGTATGGAGCTATGGTGCTATGGAGCTCTGAAGCCATGGAGCTCTGGTGCTATGGAGCTATGGAGCTCTGGTGCTATGGAGCTATGGAGGTATGGAGCCACCAGCCAGCACCCTCCGTGGCTGGATCAATGGAAGTGTTTTAGGTACCAGGCAGCCAAAGGGCCGAGGCCTCACGCTCGACCACGCCGGCGCAGAGTTCCAGCCGCTCGGATAAGCTCTGTCACTCACCCGCCGCGCAGCCACCGGTAACGGGGAAATGTCGCCGCCTTGTGGACACGCCGTTGTAAATGAATGGGCTTTCGCACTTAGTGCAATTTTCGCCAACTCTCTGACTTAGAGCTATGGAAGTATGGAGCTATGGAGCCACCAGCCACCCAGGCTGGAGCTCTGGAGCTCTGGAGGTATGGAGCTCTGGTGCTATGGAAGTATGGAGCTCTGGTGCTATGGAAGTATGGAGCTATGGAGGTATGGAAGTATGGAGCTATGGAAGTATGGAGCTATGGAGCTCTGGAAGTATGGAGCTATGGAGCTATGGAGCTCTGGAGGTATGGAGCCCTGGAGCTATGGAGCCCTGGAGCTATGGAAGTATGGAGCTCTGGTGCTATGGAGCTATGGAGCTCTGGTGCTATGGAGCTATGGAGCTATGGAGCTCTGGAGCTATGGAGCTCTGGAGGTATGGAGCTATGGAGCTATGGAGCTCTGGAGGTATGGAGCTATGGAGCTATGGAAGTATGGAGCTCTGGTGCTATGGAGCTATGGAGCTCTGGTGCTATGGAGCTATGGAGCTCTGGTGCTATGGAGCTATGGAGCTCTGGAAGTATGGAGCTCTGGTGCTATGGAGCTATGGAGCTCTGGTGCTATGGAGCTATGGAGCTCTGGTGCTATGGAGCTCTGGTGCTATGGAGCTCTGGTGCTATGGAGCTATGGAGCTCTGGTGCTATGGAGCTCTGGAGGTATGGAGCTCTGGAGGTATGGAGCTCTGGAGGTATGGAGCTATGGAGCCCTGGAGCTCTGGAGGTATGGAGCTATGGTGCTATAGAGCTCTGAAGCCATGGAGCTCTGGTGCTATGGAGCTATGGAGCTCTGGTGCTATGGAGCTATGGAGCTATGGAGCTCTGGAAGTATGGAGCTCTGGTGCTATGGAGCTATGGAGCTCTGGTGCTATGGAGCTATGGAGCTCTGGTGCTATGGAGCTATGGAGCTCTGGTGCTATGGAGCTCTGGTGCTATGGAGCTCTGGTGCTATGGAGCTATGGAGCTCTGGTGCTATGGAGCTATGGAGCTCTGGAGGTATGGAGCTCTGGAGGTATGGAGCTCTGGAGGTATGGAGCTATGGAGCCCTGGAGCTCTGGAGGTATGGAGCTATGGTGCTATGGAGCTCTGAAGCCATGGAGCTCTGGTGCTATGGAGCTCTGGAGCTCTGGAGGTATGGAGCTCTGGAGGTATGGAGCTATGGAGCCCTGGAGCTCTGGAGGTATGGAGCTATGGTGCTATGGAGCTCTGAAGCCATGGAGCTCTGGTGCTATGGAGCTCTGGAGCTCTGGAGGTATGGAGCTCTGGAGGTATGGAGCTCTGGAGGTATGGAGCTATGGAGCCCTGGAGCTCTGGAGGTATGGAGCTATGGTGCTATGGAGCTCTGAAGCCATGGAGCTCTGGTGCTATGGAGCTCTGGAGGTATGGAGCTCTGGAGGTATTGAGCTCTGGAGGTATGGAGCTATGGAGCCCTGGAGCTCTGGAGGTATGGAGCTATGGTGCTATGGAGCTCTGAAGCCATGGAGCTCTGGTGCTATGGAGCTCTGGAGGTATGGAGCTCTGGAGGTATGGAGCTCTGGAGGTATGGAGCTATGGAGCCCTGGAGCTCTGGAGGTATGGAGCTATGGTGCTATGGAGCTCTGAAGCCATGGAGCTCTGGTGCTATGGAGCTCTGGAGGTATGGAGCTCTGGAGGTATGGAGCTCTGGAGGTATGGAGCTATGGAGCCCTGGAGCTCTGGAGGTATGGAGCTATGGTGCTATGGAGCTCTGAAGCCATGGAGCTCTGGTGATATGGAGCTATGGAGCTCTGGTGCTATGGAGCTATGGAGGTATGGAGCCACCAGCCAGCACCCTCCGTGGCTGGATCAATGGAAGTGTTTTAGGTACCAGGCAGCCAAAGGGCCGAGGCCTCACGCTCGACCACGCCGGCGCAGAGTTCCAGCAGCTCGGATAAGCTCTGTCACTCACCCGCCGCGCAGCCACCGGTAACGGGGAAATGTCGCCGCCTTGTGGACACGCCGTTGTAAATGAATGGGCTTTCGCACTTAGTGCAATTTTCGCCAACTCTCTGACTTAGAGCTATGGAAGTATGGAGCTATGGAGCCACCAGCCACCCAGGCTGGAGCTATGGAGCTCTGGAGGTATGGAGCTCAGGTGCTATGGAAGTATGGAGCTATGGAGCTATGGAAGTATGGAGCTATGGAGCTATGGAGCTATGGAGCTCTGGAAGTATGGAGCTATGGAGCTCTGGAGGTATGGAGCTATGGAGCCCTGGAGCCCTGGAGCTATGGAGCTCTGGTGCTATGGAGGTATGGAGCTCTGGAGGTATGGAGCTCTGGAGGTATGGAGCTATGGAGCTATGGAGCCCTGGAGCTATGGAGCTATGGAGCCCTGGAGCTATGGAGCTATGGAGCCACCAGCCAGCACCCTCCGTGGCTGGATCAATGGAAGTGTTTTAGGTACCAGGCAGCCAAAGGGCCGAGGCCTCACGCTCGACCACGCCGGCGCAGAGTTCCAGCCAGCTATGGAGCTCTGGTGCTATGGAGCTCTGGAGGTATGGAGCTCTGGTGCTATGGAGCTCTGGTGCTATGGAGCTCTGGTGCTATGGAGCTATGGAGCTCTGGTGCTATGGAGCTATGGAGCTCTGGAGGTATGGAGCTCTGGAGGTATGGAGCTCTGGAGGTATGGAGCTATGGAGCCCTGGAGCTCTGGAGGTATGGAGCTATGGTGCTATGGAGCTCTGAAGCCATGGAGCTCTGGTGCTATGGAGCTCTGGAGCTCTGGAGGTATGGAGCTCTGGAGGTATGGAGCTATGGAGCCCTGGAGCTCTGGAGGTATGGAGCTATGGTGCTATGGAGCTCTGAAGCCATGGAGCTCTGGTGCTATGGAGCTCTGGAGCTCTGGAGGTATGGAGCTCTGGAGGTATGGAGCTCTGGAGGTATGGAGCTATGGAGCCCTGGAGCTCTGGAGGTATGGAGCTATGGTGCTATGGAGCTCTGAAGCCATGGAGCTCTGGTGCTATGGAGCTCTGGAGGTATGGAGCTCTGGAGGTATGGAGCTCTGGAGGTATGGAGCTATGGAGCCCTGGAGCTCTGGAGGTATGGAGCTATGGTGCTATGGAGCTCTGAAGCCATGGAACTCTGGTGCTATGGAGCTCTGGAGGTATGGAGCTCTGGAGGTATGGAGCTCTGGAGGTATGGAGCTATGGAGCCCTGGAGCTCTGGAGGTATGGAGCTCTGGTGCTATGGAGCTCTGGAGGTATGGTGCTATGGAGCTATGGAGGTATGGAGCCACCAGCCAGCACCCTCCGTGGCTGGATCAATGGAAGTGTTTTAGGTACCAGGCAGCCAAAGGGCCGAGGCCTCACGCTCGACCACGCCGGCGCAGAGTTCCAGCAGCTCGGATAAGCTCTGTCACTCACCCGCCGCGCAGCCACCGGTAACGGGGAAATGTCGCCGCCTTGTGGACACGCCGTTGTAAATGAATGGGCTTTCGCACTTAGTGCAATTTTCGCCAACTCTCTGACTTAGAGCTATGGAAGTATGGAGCTATGGAGCCACCAGCCACCCAGGCTGGAGCTCTGGAGCTCTGGAGGTATGGAGCTCTGGTGCTATGGAAGTATGGAGCTCTGGTGCTATGGAAGTATGGAGCTATGGAGGTATGGAAGTATGGAGCTATGGAAGTATGGAGCTATGGAGCTCTGGTAGTATGGAGCTATGGAGCTCTGGAGGTATGGAGCCCTGGAGCTATGGAGGTCCTGGAGCTATGGAAGTATGGAGCTCTGGTGCTATGGAGCTATGGAGCTCTGGTGCTATGGAGCTATGGAGCTATGGAGCTCTGGAGCTATGGAGCTCTGGAGGTATGCAGCTATGGAGCTATGGAGCTCTGGAGGTATGGAGCTATGGAGCTATGGAAGTATGGAGCTCTGGTGCTATGGAGCTATGGAGCTCTGGTGCTATGGAGCTATGGAGCTCTGGTGCTATGGAGCTATGGAGCTATGGAGCTCTGGAAGTATGGAGCTCTGGTGCTATGGAGCTATGGAGCTCTGGTGCTATGGAGCTATGGAGCTCTGGTGCTATGGAGCTATGGAGCTCTGGTGCTATGGAGCTCTGGTGCTATGGAGCTCTGGTGCTATGGAGCTATGGAGCTCTGGTGCTATGGAGCTATGGAGCTCTGGAGGTATGGAGCTCTGGAGGTATGGAGCTCTGGAGGTATGGAGCTATGGAGCCCTGGAGCTCTGGAGGTATGGAGCTATGGTGCTATGGAGCTCTGAAGCCATGGAGCTCTGGTGCTATGGAGCTCTGGAGCTCTGGAGGTATGGAGCTCTGGAGGTATGGAGCTATGGAGCCCTGGAGCTCTGGAGGTATGGAGCTATGGAGCTCTGAAGCCATGGAGCTCTGGTGCTATGGAGCTCTGGAGCTCTGGAGGTATGGAGCTCTGGAGGTATGGAGCTATGGAGCCCTGGAACTCTGGAGGTATGGAGCTATGGTGCTATGGAGCTCTGAAGCCATGGAGCTCTGGTGCTATGGAGCTCTGGAGGTATGGAGCTCTGGAGGTATGGAGCTCTGGAGGTATGGAGCTATGGAGCCCTGGAGCTCTGGAGGTATGGAGCTATGGTGCTATGGAGCTCTGAAGCCATGGAGCTCTGGTGCTATGGAGCTCTGGAGGTATGGAGCTCTGGAGGTATGGAGCTCTGGAGGTATGGAGCTATGGAGCCCTGGAGCTCTGGAGGTATGGAGCTATGGTGCTATGGAGCTCTGAAGCCATGGAGCTCTGGTGCTATGGAGCTATGGAGCTCTGGTGCTATGGAGCTATGGAGCTCTGGTGCTATGGAGCTATGGAGGTATGGAGCCACCAGCCAGCACCCTCCGTGGCTGGATCAATGGAAGTGTTTTAGGTACCAGGCAGCCAAAGGGCCGAGGCCTCACGCTCGACCACGCCGGCGCAGAGTTCCAGCCGCTCGGATAAGCTCTGTCACTCACCCGCCGCGCAGCCACCGGTAACGGGGAAATGTCGCCGCCTGGCGGACACGCCGTTGTAAATGAATGGGCTTTCGCACTTAGTGCAATTTTCGCCAACTCTCTGACTTAGAGCTATGGAAGTATGGAGCTATGGAGCCACCAGCCACCCAGGCTGGAGCTATGGAGCTCTGGAGGTATGGAGCTCAGGTGCTATGGAAGTATGGAGCTATGGAGCTATGGAAGTATGGAGCTATGGAGCTATGGAGCTCTGGAAGTATGGAGCTATGGAGCTCTGGAGGTATGGAGCTATGGAGCGCTGGAGCCCTGGAGCTATGGAACTCTGGTGCTATGGAGGTATGGAGCTCTGGAGGTATGGAGCTCTGGAGGTATGGAGCTATGGAGCTATGGAGCCCTGGAGCTATGGAGCTATGGAGCCCTGGAGCTATGGAGCTATGGAGCCACCAGCCAGCACCCTCCGTGGCTGGATCAATGGAAGTGTTTTAGGTACCAGGCAGCCAAAGGGCCGAGGCCTCACGCTCGACCACGCCGGCGCAGAGTTCCAGCCAGCTATGGAGCTCTGGTGCTATGGAGCTCTGGAGGTATGGAGCTCTGGAGGTATGGAGCTCTGGAGGTATGGAGCTATGGAGCCCTGGAGCTCTGGAGGTATGGAGCTATGGTGCTATGGAGCTCTGAAGCCATGGAGCTCTGGTGCTATGGAGCTATGGAGCTCTGGTGCTATGGAGCTATGGAGCTATGGAGCTCTGGATGTATGGAGCTCTGGTGCTATGGAGCTATGGAGCTCTGGTGCTATGGAGCTATGGAGCTCTGGTGCTATGGAGCTATGGAGCTCTGGTGCTATGGAGCTCTGGTGCTATGGAGCTCTGGTGCTATGGAGCTATGGAGCTCTGGTGCTATGGAGCTATGGAGCTCTGGAGGTATGGAGCTCTGGAGGTATGGAGCTCTGGAGGTATGGAGCTATGGAGCCCTGGAGCTCTGGAGGTATGGAGCTATGGTGCTATGGAGCTCTGAAGCCATGGAGCTCTGGTGCTATGGAGCTCTGGAGCTCTGGAGGTATGGAGCTCTGGAGGTATGGAGCTATGGAGCCCTGGAGCTCTGGAGGTATGGAGCTATGGTGCTATGGAGCTCTGAAGCCATGGAGCTCTGGTGCTATGGAGCTCTGGAGCTCTGGAGGTATGGAGCTCTGGAGGTATGGAGCTCTGGAGGTATGGAGCTATGGAGCCCTGGAGCTCTGGAGGTATGGAGCTATGGTGCTATGGAGCTCTGAAGCCATGGAGCTCTGGTGCTATGGAGCTCTGGAGCTCTGGAGGTATGGAGCTCTGGAGGTATGGAGCTATGGAGCCCTGGAGCTCTGGAGGTATGGAGCTATGGTGCTATGGAGCTCTGAAGCCATGGAGCTCTGGTGCTATGGAGCTCTGGAGCTCTGGAGGTATGGAGCTCTGGAGGTATGGAGCTATGGAGCCCTGGAGCTCTGGAGGTATGGAGCTATGGTGCTATGGAGCTCTGAAGCCATGGAGCTCTGGTGCTATGGAGCTCTGGAGCTCTGGAGGTATGGAGCTCTGGAGGTATGGAGCTCTGGAGGTATGGAGCTATGGAGCCCTGGAGCTCTGGAGGTATGGAGCTATGGTGCTCTGGAGCTCTGAAGCCATGGAGCTCTGGTGCTATGGAGCTCTGGAGGTATGGAGCTCTGGAGGTATGGAGCTCTGGAGGTATGGAGCTATGGAGCCCTGGAGCTCTGGAGGTATGGAGCTATGGTGCTATGGAGCTCTGAAGCCATGGAGCTCTGGTGCTATGGACCTATGGAGCTCTGGTGCTATGGAGCTATGGAGGTATGGAGCCACCAGCCAGCACCCTCCGTGGCTGGATCAATGGAAGTGTTTTAGGTACCAGGCAGCCAAAGGGCCGAGGCCTCACGCTCGACCACGCCGGCGCAGAGTTCCAGCCGCTCGGATAAGCTCTGTCACTCACCCGCCGCGCAGCCACCGGTAACGGGGAAATGTCGCCACCTTGTGGACACGCCGTTGTAAATGAATGGGCTTTCGCACTTAGTGCAATTTTCGCCAACTCTCTGACTTAGAGCTATGGAAGTATGGAGCTATGGAGCCACCAGCCACCCAGGCTGGAGCTCTGGAGCTCTGGAGGTATGGAGCTCTGGTGCTATGGAAGTATGGAGCTCTGGTGCTATGGAAGTATGGAGCTATGGAGGTATGGAAGTATGGAGCTATGGAAGTATGGAGCTATGGAGCTCTGGAAGTATGGAGCTATGGAGCTCTGGAGGTATGGAGCCCTGGAGCTATGGAGCCCTGGAGCTATGGAAGTATGGAGCTCTGGTGCTATGGAGCTATGGAGCTCTGGTGCTATGGAGCTATGGAGCTATGGAGCTCTGGAGCTATGGAGCTCTGGAGGTATGGAGCTATGGAGCTATGGAGCTCTGGAGGTATGGAGCTATGGAGCTATGGAAGTATGGAGCTCTGGTGCTATGGAGCTATGGAGCTCTGGTGCTATGGAGCTATGGAGCTCTGGTGCTATGAAGCTATGGAGCTATGGAGCTCTGGAAGTATGGAACTCTGGTGCTATGGAGCTATGGAGCTCTGGTGCTATGGAGCTATGGAGCTCTGGTGCTATGGAGCTCTGGTGCTATGGAGCTCTGGTGCTATGGAGCTATGGAGCTCTGGTGCTATGGAGCTCTGGAGGTATGGAGCTCTGGAGGTATGGAGCTCTGGAGGTATGGAGCTATAGAGCCCTGGAGCTCTGGAGGTATGGAGCTATGGTGCTATGGAGCTCTGAAGCCATGGAGCTCTGGTGCTATGGAGCTATGGAGCTCTGGTGCTATGGAGCTATGGAGCTATGGAGCTCTGGAAGTATGGAGCTCTGGTGCTATGGAGCTATGGAGCTCTGGTGCTATGGAGCTATGGAGCTCTGGTGCTATGGAGCTATGGAGCTCTGGTGCTATGGTGCTATGGAGCTCTGAAGCCATGGAGCTCTGGTGCTATGGAGCTCTGGAGCTCTGGAGGTATGGAGCTCTGGAGGTATGGAGCTCTGGAGGTATGGAGCTATGGAGCCCTGGAGCTCTGGAGGTATGGAGCTATGGTGCTATGGAGCTCTGAAGCCATGGAGCTCTGGTGCTATGGAGCTCTGGAGGTATGGAGCTCTGGAGGTATGGAGCTCTGGAGGTATGGAGCTATGGAGCCCTGGAGCTCTGGAGGTATGGAGCTATGGTGCTATGGAGCTCTGAAGCCATGGAGCTCTGGTGCTATGGAGCTATGGAGCTCTGGTGCTATGGAGCTATGGAGGTATGGAGCCACCAGCCAGCACCCTCCGTGGCTGGATCAATGGAAGTGTTTTAGGTACCAGGCAGCCAAAGGGCCGAGGCCTCACGCTCGACCACGCCGGCGCAGAGTTCCAGCCGCTCGGATAAGCTCTGTCACTCACCCGCCGCGCAGCCACCGGTAACGGGGAAATGTCGCCGCCTTGTGGACACGCCGTTGTAAATGAATGGGCTTTCGCACTTAGTGCAATTTTCGCCAACTCTCTGACTTAGAGCTATGGAAGTATGGAGCTATGGAGCCACCAGCCACCCAGGCTGGAGCTCTGGAGCTCTGGAGGTATGGAGCTCTGGTGCTATGGAAGTATGGAGCTCTGGTGCTATGGAAGTATGGAGCTATGGAGGTATGGAAGTATGGAGCTATGGAAGTATGGAGCTATGGAGCTCTGGAAGTATGGAGCTATGGAGCTCTGGAGGTATGGAGCCCTGGAGCTATGGAGCCCTGGAGCTATGGAAGTATGGAGCTCTGGTGCTATGGAGCTATGGAGCTCTGGTGCTATGGAGCTATGGAGCTATGGAGCTCTGGAGCTATGGAGCTCTGGAGGTATGGAGCTATGGAGCTATGGAGCTCTGGAGGTATGGAGCTATGGAGCTATGGAAGTATGGAGCTCTGGTGCTATGGAGCTATGGAGCTCTGGTGCTATGGAGCTATGGAGCTCTGGTGCTATGGAGCTATGGAGCTATGGAGCTCTGGAAGTATGGAGCTCTGGTGCTATGGAGCTATGGAGCTCTGGTGCTATGGAGCTATGGAGCTCTGGTGCTATGGAGCTCTGGTGCTATGGAGCTCTGGTGCTATGGAGCTATGGAGCTCTGGTGCTATGGAGCTATGGAGCTCTGGAGGTATGGAGCTCTGGAGGTATGGAGCTCTGGAGGTATGGAGCTATGGAGCCCTGGAGCTCTGGAGGTATGGAGCTATGGTGCTATGGAGCTCTGAAGCCATGGAGCTCTGGTGCTATGGAGCTCTGGAGCTCTGGAGGTATGGAGCTCTGGAGGTATGGAGCTATGGAGCCCTGGAGCTCTGGAGGTATGGAGCTATGGAGCTCTGAAGCCATGGAGCTCTGGTGCTATGGAGCTCTGGAGCTCTGGAGGTATGGAGCTCTGGAGGTATGGAGCTATGGAGCCCTGGAGCTCTGGAGGTATGGAGCTATGGTGCTATGGAGCTCTGAAGCCATGGAGCTCTGGTGCTATGGAGCTCTGGAGGTATGGAGCTCTGGAGGTATGGAGCTATGGAGCCCTGGAGCTCTGGAGGTATGGAGCTATGGTGCTATGGAGCTCTGAAGCCATGGAGCTCTGGTGCTATGGAGCTCTGGAGGTATGGAGCTCTGGAGGTATGGAGCTCTGGAGGTATGGAGCTATGGAGCCCTGGAGCTCTGGAGCTATGGTGCTATGGAGCTCTGAAGCCATGGAGCTCTGGTGCTATGGAGCTATGGAGCTCTGGTGCTATGGAGCTATGGAGGTATGGAGCCACCAGCCAGCACCCTCCGTGGCTGGATCAATGGAAGTGTTTTAGGTACCAGGCAGCCAAAGGGCCGAGGCCTCACGCTCGACCACGCCGGCGCAGAGTTCCAGCCGCTCGGATAAGCTCTGTCACTCACCCGCCGCGCAGCCACCGGTAACGGGGAAATGTCGCCGCCTGGCGGACACGCCGTTGTAAATGAATGGGCTTTCGCACTTAGTGCAATTTTCGCCAACTCTCTGACTTAGAGCTATGGAAGTATGGAGCTATGGAGCCACCAGCCACCCAGGCTGGAGCTATGGAGCTCTGGAGGTATGGAGCTCAGGTGCTATGGAAGTATGGAGCTATGGAGCTATGGAAGTATGGAGCTATGGAGCTATGGAGCTCTGGAAGTATGGAGCTATGGAGCTCTGGAGGTATGGAGCTATGGAGCCCTGGAGCCCTGGAGCTATGGAGCTCTGGTGCTATGGAGGTATGGAGCTCTGGAGGTATGGAGCTCTGGAGGTATGGAGCTATGGAGCTATGGAGCCCTGGAGCTATGGAGCTATGGAGCCCTGGAGCTATGGAGCTATGGAGCCCTGGAGCTATGGAGCTATGGAGCTCTGGTGCTATGGAGCTATGGAGCTCTGGTGCTATGGAGCTATGGAGCTCTGGTGCTATGGAGCTATGGAGCTCTGGTGCTATGGAGCTATGGAGCTCTGGAAGTATGGAGCTATGGAGCTCTGGAGGTATGGAGCTATGGAGCCCTGGAGCTATGGAGCCCTGGAGCTATGGAAGTATGGAGCTCTGGTGCTATGGAGCTATGGAGCTCTGGTGCTATGGAGCTATGGAGCTCTGGAGCTATGGAGCTCTGGAGGTATGGAGCTATGGAGCTATGGAGCTCTGGAGGTATGGAGCTATGGAGCTATGGAAGTATGGAGCTCTGGTGCTATGGAGCTATGGAGCTCTGGTGCTATGGAGCTATGGAGCTCTGGTGCTATGGAGCTATGGAGCTATGGAGCTCTGGAAGTATGGAGCTCTGGTGCTATGGAGCTATGGAGCTCTGGTGCTATGGAGCTATGGAGCTCTGGTGCTATGGAGCTATGGAGCTCTGGTGCTATGGAGCTCTGGTGCTATGGAGCTCTGGTGCTATGGAGCTATGGAGCTCTGGTGCTATGGAGCTATGGAGCTCTGGAGGTATGGAGCTCTGGAGGTATGGAGCTCTGGAGGTATGGAGCTTTGGAGCCCTGGAGCTCTGGAGGTATGGAGCTATGGTGCTATGGAGCTCTGAAGCCATGGAGCTCTGGTGCTATGGAGCTCTGGAGCTCTGGAGGTATGGAGCTCTGGAGGTATGGAGCTATGGAGCCCTGGAGCTCTGGAGGTATGGAGCTATGGTGCTATGGAGCTCTGAAGCCATGGAGCTCTGGTGCTATGGAGCTCTGGAGCTCTGGAGGTATGGAGCTATGGAGCCCTGGAGCTCTGGAGGTATGGAGCTATGGTGCTATGGAGCTCTGAAGCCATGGAGCTCTGGTGCTATGGAGCTCTGGAGCTCTGGAGGTATGGAGCTCTGGAGGTATGGAGCTCTGGAGGTATGGAGCTATGGAGCCTTGGAGCTCTGGAGGTATGGAGCTATGGTGCTATGGAGCTCTGAAGCCATGGAGCTCTGGTGCTATGGAGCTCTGGAGGTATGGAGCTCTGGAGGTATGGAGCTCTGGAGGTATGGAGCTATGGAGCCCTGGAGCTCTGGAGGTATGGAGCTATGGTGCTATGGAGCTCTGAAGCCATGGAGCTCTGGTGCTATGGAGCTCTGGAGGTATGGAGCTCTGGAGGTATGGAGCTCTGGAGGTATGGAGCTATGGAGCCCTGGAGCTCTGGAGGTATGGAGCTATGGTGCTATGGAGCTCTGAAGCCATGGAGCTCTGGTGCTATGGAGCTCTGGAGGTATGGAGCTCTGGAGGTATGGAGCTATGGAGCCCTGGAGCTCTGGAGGTATGGAGCTATGGTGCTATGGAGCTCTGAAGCCATGGAGCTCTGGTGCTATGGAGCTATGGAGCTCTGGTGCTATGGAGCTATGGAGGTATGGAGCCACCAGCCAGCACCCTCCGTGGCTGGATCAATGGAAGTGTTTTAGGTACCAGGCAGCCAAAGGGCCGAGGCCTCACGCTCGACCACGCCGGCGCAGAGTTCCAGCCGCTCGGATAAGCTCTGTCACTCACCCGCCGCGCAGCCACCGGTAACGGGGAAATGTCGCCGCCTTGTGGACACGCCGTTGTAAATGAATGGGCTTTCGCACTTAGTGCAATTTTCGCCAACTCTCTGACTTAGAGCTATGGAAGTATGGAGCTATGGAGCCACCAGCCACCCAGGCTGGAGCTCTGGAGCTCTGGAGGTATGGAGCTCTGGTGCTATGGAAGTATGGAGCTCTGGTGCTATGGAAGTATGGAGCTATGGAGGTATGGAAGTATGGAGCTATGGAAGTATGGAGCTATGGAGCTCTGGAAGTATGGAGCTATGGAGCTCTGGAGGTATGGAGCCCTGGAGCTATGGAGCCCTGGAGCTATGGAAGTATGGAGCTCTGGTGCTATGGAGCTATGGAGCTCTGGTGCTATGGAGCTATGGAGCTATGGAGCTCTGGAGCTATGGAGCTCTGGAGGTATGGAGCTATGGAGCTATGGAGCTCTGGAGGTATGGAGCTATGGAGCTATGGAAGTATGGAGCTCTGGTGCTATGGAGCTATGGAGCTCTGGTGCTATGGAGCTATGGAGCTCTGGTGCTATGGAGCTATGGAGCTATGGAGCTCTGGAAGTATGGAGCTCTGGTGCTATGGAGCTATGGAGCTCTGGTGCTATGGAGCTATGGAGCTCTGGTGCTATGGAGCTCTGGTGCTATGGAGCTCTGGTGCTATGGAGCTATGGAGCTCTGGTGCTATGGAGCTCTGGAGGTATGGAGCTCTGGAGGTATGGAGCTCTGGAGGTATGGAGCTATGGAGCCCTGGAGCTCTGGAGGTATGGAGCTATGGTGCTATGGAGCTCTGAAGCCATGGAGCTCTGGTGCTATGGAGCTATGGAGCTCTGGTGCTATGGAGCTATGGAGCTATGGAGCTCTGGAAGTATGGAGCTCTGGTGCTATGGAGCTATGGAGCTCTGGTGCTATGGAGCTATGGAGCTCTGGTGCTATGGAGCTATGGAGCTCTGGTGCTATGGAGCTCTGGTGCTATGGAGCTCTGGTGCTATGGAGCTATGGAGCTCTGGTGCTATGGAGCTATGGAGCTCTGGAGGTATGGAGCTCTGGAGGTATGGAGCTCTGGAGGTATGGAGCTATGGAGCCCTGGAGCTCTGGAGGTATGGAGCTATGGTGCTATGGAGCTCTGAAGCCATGGAGCTCTGGTGCTATGGAGCTCTGGAGCTCTGGAGGTATGGAGCTCTGGAGGTATGGAGCTATGGAGCCCTGGAGCTCTGGAGGTATGGAGCTATGGTGCTATGGAGCTCTGAAGCCATGGAGCTCTGGTGCTATGGAGCTCTGGAGCTCTGGAGGTATGGAGCTCTGGAGGTATGGAGCTCTGGAGGTATGGAGCTATGGAGCCCTGGAGCTCTGGAGGTATGGAGCTATGGTGCTATGGAGCTCTGAAGCCATGGAGCTCTGGTGCTATGGAGCTCTGGAGGTATGGAGCTCTGGAGGTATGGAGCTCTGGAGGTATGGAGCTATGGAGCCCTGGAGCTCTGGAGGTATGGAGCTATGGTGCTATGGAGCTCTGAAGCCATGGAGCTCTGGTGCTATGGAGCTCTGGAGGTATGGAGCTCTGGAGGTATGGAGCTCTGGAGGTATGGAGCTATGGAGCCCTGGAGCTCTGGAGGTATGGAGCTATGGTGCTATGGAGCTCTGAAGCCATGGAGCTCTGGTGCTATGGAGCTATGGAGCTCTGGTGCTATGGAGCTATGGAGGTATGGAGCCACCAGCCAGCACCCTCCGTGGCTGGATCAATGGAAGTGTTTTAGGTACCAGGCAGCCAAAGGGCCGAGGCCTCACGCTCGACCACGCCGGCGCAGAGTTCCAGCCGCTCGGATAAGCTCTGTCACTCACCCGCCGCGCAGCCACCGGTAACGGGGAAATGTCGCCGCCTGGCGGACACGCCGTTGTAAATGAATGGGCTTTCGCACTTAGTGCAATTTTCGCCAACTCTCTGACTTAGAGCTATGGAAGTATGGAGCTATGGAGCCACCAGCCACCCAGGCTGGAGCTATGGAGCTCTGGAGGTATGGAGCTCAGGTGCTATGGAAGTATGGAGCTATGGAGCTATGGAAGTATGGAGCTATGGAGCTATGGAGCTATGGAGCTCTGGAAGTATGGAGCTATGGAGCTCTGGAGGTATGGAGCTATGGAGCCCTGGAGCCCTGGAGCTATGGAGCTCTGGTGCTATGGAGGTATGGAGCTCTGGAGGTATGGAGCTCTGGAGGTATGGAGCTATGGAGCTATGGAGCCCTGGAGCTATGGAGCTATGGAGCCCTGGAGCTATGGAGCTATGGAGCCCTGGAGCTATGGAGCTATGGAGCTCTGGTGCTATGGAGCTATGGAGCTCTGGTGCTATGGAGCTATGGAGCTCTGGTGCTATGGAGCTATGGAGCTCTGGTGCTATGGAGCTATGGAGCTCTGGAAGTATGGAGCTATGGAGCTCTGGAGGTATGGAGCTATGGAGCCCTGGAGCTATGGAGCCCTGGAGCTATGGAAGTATGGAGCTCTGGTGCTATGGAGCTATGGAGCTCTGGTGCTATGGAGCTATGGAGCTCTGGAGCTATGGAGCTCTGGAGGTATGGAGCTATGGAGCTATGGAGCTCTGGAGGTATGGAGCTATGGAGCTATGGAAGTATGGAGCTCTGGTGCTATGGAGCTATGGAGCTCTGGTGCTATGGAGCTATGGAGCTCTGGTGCTATGGAGCTATGGAGCTATGGAGCTCTGGAAGTATGGAGCTCTGGTGCTATGGAGCTATGGAGCTCTGGTGCTATGGAGCTATGGAGCTCTGGTGCTATGGAGCTATGGAGCTCTGGTGCTATGGAGCTCTGGTGCTATGGAGCTCTGGTGCTATGGAGCTATGGAGCTCTGGTGCTATGGAGCTATGGAGCTCTGGAGGTATGGAGCTCTGGAGGTATGGAGCTCTGGAGGTATGGAGCTTTGGAGCCCTGGAGCTCTGGAGGTATGGAGCTATGGTGCTATGGAGCTCTGAAGCCATGGAGCTCTGGTGCTATGGAGCTCTGGAGCTCTGGAGGTATGGAGCTATGGAGCCCTGGAGCTCTGGAGGTATGGAGCTATGGTGCTATGGAGCTCTGAAGCCATGGAGCTCTGGTGCTATGGAGCTCTGGAGCTCTGGAGGTATGGAGCTCTGGAGGTATGGAGCTCTGGAGGTATGGAGCTATGGAGCCCTGGAGCTCTGGAGGTATGGAGCTATGGTGCTATGGAGCTCTGAAGCCATGGAGCTCTGGTGCTATGGAGCTCTGGAGCTCTGGAGGTATGGAGCTCTGGAGGTATGGAGCTCTGGAGGTATGGAGCTATGGAGCCCTGGAGCTCTGGAGGTATGGAGCTATGGTGCTATGGAGCTCTGAAGCCATGGAGCTCTGGTGCTATGGAGCTCTGGAGGTATGGAGCTCTGGAGGTATGGAGCTCTGGAGGTATGGAGCTATGGAGCCCTGGAGCTCTGGAGGTATGGAGCTATGGTGCTATGGAGCTCTGAAGCCATGGAGCTCTGGTGCTATGGAGCTCTGGAGGTATGGAGCTCTGGAGGTATGGAGCTCTGGAGGTATGGAGCTATGGAGCCCTGGAGCTCTGGAGGTATGGAGCTATGGTGCTATGGAGCTCTGAAGCCATGGAGCTCTGGTGCTATGGAGCTCTGGAGGTATGGAGCTCTGGAGGTATGGAGCTCTGGAGGTATGGAGCTATGGAGCCCTGGAGCTCTGGAGGTATGGAGCTATGGTGCTATGGAGCTCTGAAGCCATGGAGCTCTGGTGCTATGGAGCTATGGAGCTCTGGTGCTATGGAGCTATGGAGGTATGGAGCCACCAGCCAGCACCCTCCGTGGCTGGATCAATGGAAGTGTTTTAGGTACCAGGCAGCCAAAGGGCCGAGGCCTCACGCTCGACCACGCCGGCGCAGAGTTCCAGCCGCTCGGATAAGCTCTGTCACTCACCCGCCGCGCAGCCACCGGTAACGGGGAAATGTCGCCGCCTTGTGGACACGCCGTTGTAAATGAATGGGCTTTCGCACTTAGTGCAATTTTCGCCAACTCTCTGACTTAGAGCTATGGAAGTATGGAGCTATGGAGCCACCAGCCACCCAGGCTGGAGCTCTGGAGCTCTGGAGGTATGGAGCTCTGGTGCTATGGAAGTATGGAGCTCTGGTGCTATGGAAGTATGGAGCTATGGAGGTATGGAAGTATGGAGCTATGGAAGTATGGAGCTATGGAGCTCTGGAAGTATGGAGCTATGGAGCTCTGGAGGTATGGAGCCCTGGAGCTATGGAGCCCTGGAGCTATGGAAGTATGGAGCTCTGGTGCTATGGAGCTATGGAGCTCTGGTGCTATGGAGCTATGGAGCTATGGAGCTCTGGAGCTATGGAGCTCTGGAGGTATGGAGCTATGGAGCTATGGAGCTCTGGAGGTATGGAGCTATGGAGCTATGGAAGTATGGAGCTCTGGTGCTATGGAGCTATGGAGCTCTGGTGCTATGGAGCTATGGAGCTCTGGTGCTATGGAGCTATGGAGCTATGGAGCTCTGGAAGTATGGAGCTCTGGTGCTATGGAGCTATGGAGCTCTGGTGCTATGGAGCTATGGAGCTCTGGTGCTATGGAGCTCTGGTGCTATGGAGCTCTGGTGCTATGGAGCTATGGAGCTCTGGTGCTATGGAGCTATGGAGCTCTGGAGGTATGGAGCTCTGGAGGTATGGAGCTCTGGAGGTATGGAGCTATGGAGCCCTGGAGCTCTGGAGGTATGGAGCTATGGTGCTATGGAGCTCTGAAGCCATGGAGCTCTGGTGCTATGGAGCTCTGGAGCTCTGGAGGTATGGAGCTCTGGAGGTATGGAGCTATGGAGCCCTGGAGCTCTGGAGGTATGGAGCTATGGAGCTCTGAAGCCATGGAGCTCTGGTGCTATGGAGCTCTGGAGCTCTGGAGGTATGGAGCTCTGGAGGTATGGAGCTATGGAGCCCTGGAGCTCTGGAGGTATGGAGCTATGGTGCTATGGAGCTCTGAAGCCATGGAGCTCTGGTGCTATGGAGCTCTGGAGGTATGGAGCTCTGGAGGTATGGAGCTATGGAGCCCTGGAGCTCTGGAGGTATGGAGCTATGGTGCTATGGAGCTCTGAAGCCATGGAGCTCTGGTGCTATGGAGCTCTGGAGGTATGGAGCTCTGGAGGTATGGAGCTCTGGAGGTATGGAGCTATGGAGCCCTGGAGCTCTGGAGCTATGGTGCTATGGAGCTCTGAAGCCATGGAGCTCTGGTGCTATGGAGCTATGGAGCTCTGGTGCTATGGAGCTATGGAGGTATGGAGCCACCAGCCAGCACCCTCCGTGGCTGGATCAATGGAAGTGTTTTAGGTACCAGGCAGCCAAAGGGCCGAGGCCTCACGCTCGACCACGCCGGCGCAGAGTTCCAGCCGCTCGGATAAGCTCTGTCACTCACCCGCCGCGCAGCCACCGGTAACGGGGAAATGTCGCCGCCTGGCGGACACGCCGTTGTAAATGAATGGGCTTTCGCACTTAGTGCAATTTTCGCCAACTCTCTGACTTAGAGCTATGGAAGTATGGAGCTATGGAGCCACCAGCCACCCAGGCTGGAGCTATGGAGCTCTGGAGGTATGGAGCTCAGGTGCTATGGAAGTATGGAGCTATGGAGCTATGGAAGTATGGAGCTATGGAGCTATGGAGCTCTGGAAGTATGGAGCTATGGAGCTCTGGAGGTATGGAGCTATGGAGCCCTGGAGCCCTGGAGCCCTGGAGCTATGGAGCTCTGGTGCTATGGAGGTATGGAGCTCTGGAGGTATGGAGCTCTGGAGGTATGGAGCTATGGAGCTATGGAGCCCTGGAGCTATGGAGCTATGGAGCCCTGGAGCTATGGAGCTATGGAGCCCTGGAGCTATGGAGCTATGGAGCTCTGGTGCTATGGAGCTATGGAGCTCTGGTGCTATGGAGCTATGGAGCTCTGGTGCTATGGAGCTATGGAGCTCTGGTGCTATGGAGCTATGGAGCTCTGGAAGTATGGAGCTATGGAGCTCTGGAGGTATGGAGCTATGGAGCCCTGGAGCTATGGAGCCCTGGAGCTATGGAAGTATGGAGCTCTGGTGCTATGGAGCTATGGAGCTCTGGTGCTATGGAGCTATGGAGCTCTGGAGCTATGGAGCTCTGGAGGTATGGAGCTATGGAGCTATGGAGCTCTGGAGGTATGGAGCTATGGAGCTATGGAAGTATGGAGCTCTGGTGCTATGGAGCTATGGAGCTCTGGTGCTATGGAGCTATGGAGCTCTGGTGCTATGGAGCTATGGAGCTATGGAGCTCTGGAAGTATGGAGCTCTGGTGCTATGGAGCTATGGAGCTCTGGTGCTATGGAGCTATGGAGCTCTGGTGCTATGGAGCTATGGAGCTCTGGTGCTATGGAGCTCTGGTGCTATGGAGCTCTGGTGCTATGGAGCTATGGAGCTCTGGTGCTATGGAGCTATGGAGCTCTGGAGGTATGGAGCTCTGGAGGTATGGAGCTCTGGAGCTCTGGAGGTATGGAGCTTTGGAGCCCTGGAGCTCTGGAGGTATGGAGCTATGGTGCTATGGAGCTCTGAAGCCATGGAGCTCTGGTGCTATGGAGCTCTGGAGCTCTGGAGGTATGGAGCTCTGGAGGTATGGAGCTATGGAGCCCTGGAGCTCTGGAGGTATGGAGCTATGGTGCTATGGAGCTCTGAAGCCATGGAGCTCTGGTGCTATGGAGCTCTGGAGCTCTGGAGGTATGGAGCTCTGGAGGTATGGAGCTATGGAGCCCTGGAGCTCTGGAGGTATGGAGCTATGGTGCTATGGAGCTCTGAAGCCATGGAGCTCTGGTGCTATGGAGCTCTGGAGCTCTGGAGGTATGGAGCTCTGGAGGTATGGAGCTCTGGAGGTATGGAGCTATGGAGCCCTGGAGCTCTGGAGGTATGGAGCTATGGTGCTATGGAGCTCTGAAGCCATGGAGCTCTGGTGCTATGGAGCTCTGGAGGTATGGAGCTCTGGAGGTATGGAGCTCTGGAGGTATGGAGCTATGGAGCCCTGGAGCTCTGGAGGTATGGAGCTATGGTGCTATGGAGCTCTGAAGCCATGGAGCTCTGGTGCTATGGAGCTATGGAGCTCTGGTGCTATGGAGCTATGGAGGTATGGAGCCACCAGCCAGCACCCTCCGTGGCTGGATCAATGGAAGTGTTTTAGGTACCAGGCAGCCAAAGGGCCGAGGCCTCACGCTCGACCACGCCGGCGCAGAGTTCCAGCCGCTCGGATAAGCTCTGTCACTCACCCGCCGCGCAGCCACCGGTAACGGGGAAATGTCGCCGCCTTGTGGACACGCCGTTGTAAATGAATGGGCTTTCGCACTTAGTGCAATTTTCGCCAACTCTCTGACTTAGAGCTATGGAAGTATGGAGCTATGGAGCCACCAGCCACCCAGGCTGGAGCTCTGGAGCTCTGGAGGTATGGAGCTCTGGTGCTATGGAAGTATGGAGCTCTGGTGCTATGGAAGTATGGAGCTATGGAGGTATGGAAGTATGGAGCTATGGAAGTATGGAGCTATGGAGCTCTGGAAGTATGGAGCTATGGAGCTCTGGAGGTATGGAGCCCTGGAGCTATGGAGCCCTGGAGCTATGGAAGTATGGAGCTCTGGTGCTATGGAGCTATGGAGCTCTGGTGCTATGGAGCTATGGAGCTATGGAGCTCTGGAGCTATGGAGCTCTGGAGGTATGGAGCTATGGAGCTATGGAGCTCTGGAGGTATGGAGCTATGGAGCTATGGAAGTATGGAGCTCTGGTGCTATGGAGCTATGGAGCTCTGGTGCTATGGAGCTATGGAGCTCTGGTGCTATGGAGCTATGGAGCTATGGAGCTCTGGAAGTATGGAGCTCTGGTGCTATGGAGCTATGGAGCTCTGGTGCTATGGAGCTATGGAGCTCTGGTGCTATGGAGCTCTGGTGCTATGGAGCTCTGGTGCTATGGAGCTATGGAGCTCTGGTGCTATGGAGCTATGGAGCTCTGGAGGTATGAAGCTCTGGAGGTATGGAGCTCTGGAGGTATGGAGCTATGGAGCCCTGGAGCTCTGGAGGTATGGAGCTATGGTGCTATGGAGCTCTGAAGCCATGGAGCTCTGGTGCTATGGAGCTCTGGAGCTCTGGAGGTATGGAGCTCTGGAGGTATGGAGCTATGGAGCCCTGGAGCTCTGGAGGTATGGAGCTATGGAGCTCTGAAGCCATGGAGCTCTGGTGCTATGGAGCTCTGGAGCTCTGGAGGTATGGAGCTCTGGAGGTATGGAGCTATGGAGCCCTGGAGCTCTGGAGGTATGGAGCTATGGTGCTATGGAGCTCTGAAGCCATGGAGCTCTGGTGCTATGGAGCTCTGGAGGTATGGAGCTCTGGAGGTATGGAGCTATGGAGCCCTGGAGCTCTGGAGGTATGGAGCTATGGTGCTATGGAGCTCTGAAGCCATGGAGCTCTGGTGCTATGGAGCTCTGGAGGTATGGAGCTCTGGAGGTATGGAGCTCTGGAGGTATGGAGCTATGGAGCCCTGGAGCTCTGGAGCTATGGTGCTATGGAGCTCTGAAGCCATGGAGCTCTGGTGCTATGGAGCTATGGAGCTCTGGTGCTATGGAGCTATGGAGGTATGGAGCCACCAGCCAGCACCCTCCGTGGCTGGATCAATGGAAGTGTTTTAGGTACCAAGCAGCCAAAGGGCCGAGGCCTCACGCTCGACCACGCCGGCGCAGAGTTCCAGCCGCTCGGATAAGCTCTGTCACTCACCCGCCGCGCAGCCACCGGTAACGGGGAAATGTCGCCGCCTGGCGGACACGCCGTTGTAAATGAATGGGCTTTCGCACTTAGTGCAATTTTCGCCAACTCTCTGACTTAGAGCTATGGAAGTATGGAGCTATGGAGCCACCAGCCACCCAGGCTGGAGCTATGGAGCTCTGGAGGTATGGAGCTCAGGTGCTATGGAAGTATGGAGCTATGGAGCTATGGAAGTATGGAGCTATGGAGCTATGGAGCTCTGGAAGTATGGAGCTATGGAGCTCTGGAGGTATGGAGCTATGGAGCCCTGGAGCCCTGGAGCTATGGAGCTCTGGTGCTATGGAGGTATGGAGCTCTGGAGGTATGGAGCTCTGGAGGTATGGAGCTATCGAGCTATGGAGCCCTGGAGCTATGGAGCTATGGAGCCCTGGAGCTATGGAGCTATGGAGCCCTGGAGCTATGGAGCTATGGAGCTCTGGTGCTATGGAGCTATGGAGCTCTGGTGCTATGGAGCTATGGAGCTCTGGTGCTATGGAGCTATGGAGCTCTGGTGCTATGGAGCTATGGAGCTCTGGAAGTATGGAGCTATGGAGCTCTGGAGGTATGGAGCTATGGAGCCCTGGAGCTATGGAGCCCTGGAGCTATGGAAGTATGGAGCTCTGGTGCTATGGAGCTATGGAGCTCTGGTGCTATGGAGCTATGGAGCTCTGGAGCTATGGAGCTCTGGAGGTATGGAGCTATGGAGCTATGGAGCTCTGGAGGTATGGAGCTATGGAGCTATGGAAGTATGGAGCTCTGGTGCTATGGAGCTATGGAGCTCTGGTGCTATGGAGCTATGGAGCTCTGGTGCTATGGAGCTATGGAGCTATGGAGCTCTGGAAGTATGGAGCTCTGGTGCTATGGAGCTATGGAGCTCTGGTGCTATGGAGCTATGGAGCTCTGGTGCTATGGAGCTATGGAGCTCTGGTGCTATGGAGCTCTGGTGCTATGGAGCTCTGGTGCTATGGAGCTATGGAGCTCTGGTGCTATGGAGCTATGGAGCTCTGGAGGTATGGAGCTCTGGAGGTATGGAGCTCTGGAGGTATGGAGCTTTGGAGCCCTGGAGCTCTGGAGGTATGGAGCTATGGTGCTATGGAGCTCTGAAGCCATGGAGCTCTGGTGCTATGGAGCTCTGGAGCTCTGGAGGTATGGAGCTCTGGAGGTATGGAGCTATGGAGCCCTGGAGCTCTGGAGGTATGGAGCTATGGTGCTATGGAGCTCTGAAGCCATGGAGCTCTGGTGCTATGGAGCTCTGGAGCTCTGGAGGTATGGAGCTCTGGAGGTATGGAGCTATGGAGCCCTGGAGCTCTGGAGGTATGGAGCTATGGTGCTATGGAGCTCTGAAGCCATGGAGCTCTGGTGCTATGGAGCTCTGGAGCTCTGGAGGTATGGAGCTCTGGAGGTATGGAGCTCTGGAGGTATGGAGCTATGGAGCCCTGGAGCTCTGGAGGTATGGAGCTATGGTGCTATGGAGCTCTGAAGCCATGGAGCTCTGGTGCTATGGAGCTCTGGAGGTATGGAGCTCTGGAGGTATGGAGCTCTGGAGGTATGGAGCTATGGAGCCCTGGAGCTCTGGAGGTATGGAGCTATGGTGCTATGGAGCTCTGAAGCCATGGAGCTCTGGTGCTATGGAGCTATGGAGCTCTGGTGCTATGGAGCTATGGAGGTATGGAGCCACCAGCCAGCACCCTCCGTGGCTGGATCAATGGAAGTGTTTTAGGTACCAGGCAGCCAAAGGGCCGAGGCCTCACGCTCGACCACGCCGGCGCAGAGTTCCAGCCGCTCGGATAAGCTCTGTCACTCACCCGCCGCGCAGCCACCGGTAACGGGGAAATGTCGCCGCCTTGTGGACACGCCGTTGTAAATGAATGGGCTTTCGCACTTAGTGCAATTTTCGCCAACTCTCTGACTTAGAGCTATGGAAGTATGGAGCTATGGAGCCACCAGCCACCCAGGCTGGAGCTCTGGAGCTCTGGAGGTATGGAGCTCTGGTGCTATGGAAGTATGGAGCTCTGGTGCTATGGAAGTATGGAGCTATGGAGGTATGGAAGTATGGAGCTATGGAAGTATGGAGCTATGGAGCTCTGGAAGTATGGAGCCCTGGAGCTCTGGAGCTATGGTGCTATGGAGCTCTGAAGCCATGGAGCTCTGGTGCTATGGAGCTATGGAGCTCTGGTGCTATGGAGCTATGGAGGTATGGAGCCACCAGCCAGCACCCTCCGTGGCTGGATCAATGGAAGTGTTTTAGGTACCAGGCAGCCAAAGGGCCGAGGCCTCACGCTCGACCACGCCGGCGCAGAGTTCCAGCCGCTCGGATAAGCTCTGTCACTCACCCGCCGCGCAGCCACCGGTAACGGGGAAATGTCGCCGCCTGGCGGACACGCCGTTGTAAATGAATGGGCTTTCGCACTTAGTGCAATTTTCGCCAACTCTCTGACTTAGAGCTATGGAAGTATGGAGCTATGGAGCCACCAGCCACCCAGGCTGGAGCTATGGAGCTCTGGAGGTATGGAGCTCAGGTGCTATGGAAGTATGGAGCTATGGAGCTATGGAAGTATGGAGCTATGGAGCTATGGAGCTCTGGAAGTATGGAGCTATGGAGCTCTGGAGGTATGGAGCTATGGAGCCCTGGAGCCCTGGAGCTATGGAGCTCTGGTGCTATGGAGGTATGGAGCTCTGGAGGTATGGAGCTCTGGAGGTATGGAGCTATGGAGCTATGGAGCCCTGGAGCTATGGAGCTATGGAGCCCTGGAGCTATGGAGCTATGGAGCCCTGGAGCTATGGAGCTATGGAGCTCTGGTGCTATGGAGCTATGGAGCTCTGGTGCTATGGAGCTATGGAGCTCTGGTGCTATGGAGCTATGGAGCTCTGGTGCTATGGAGCTATGGAGCTCTGGAAGTATGGAGCTATGGAGCTCTGGAGGTATGGAGCTATGGAGCCCTGGAGCTATGGAGCCCTGGAGCTATGGAAGTATGGAGCTCTGGTGCTATGGAGCTATGGAGCTCTGGTGCTATGGAGCTATGGAGCTCTGGAGCTATGGAGCTCTGGAGGTATGGAGCTATGGAGCTATGGAGCTCTGGAGGTATGGAGCTATGGAGCTATGGAAGTATGGAGCTCTGGTGCTATGGAGCTATGGAGCTCTGGTGCTATGGAGCTATGGAGCTCTGGTGCTATGGAGCTATGGAGCTATGGAGCTCTGGAAGTATGGAGCTCTGGTGCTATGGAGCTATGGAGCTCTGGTGCTATGGAGCTATGGAGCTCTGGTGCTATGGAGCTATGGAGCTCTGGTGCTATGGAGCTCTGGTGCTATGGAGCTCTGGTGCTATGGAGCTATGGAGCTCTGGTGCTATGGAGCTATGGAGCTCTGGAGGTATGGAGCTCTGGAGGTATGGAGCTCTGGAGGTATGGAGCTTTGGAGCCCTGGAGCTCTGGAGGTATGGAGCTATGGTGCTATGGAGCTCTGAAGCCATGGAGCTCTGGTGCTATGGAGCTCTGGAGCTCTGGAGGTATGGAGCTCTGGAGGTATGGAGCTATGGAGCCCTGGAGCTCTGGAGGTATGGAGCTATGGTGCTATGGAGCTCTGAAGCCATGGAGCTCTGGTGCTATGGAGCTCTGGAGCTCTGGAGGTATGGAGCTCTGGAGGTATGGAGCTATGGAGCCCTGGAGCTCTGGAGGTATGGAGCTATGGTGCTATGGAGCTCTGAAGCCATGGAGCTCTGGTGCTATGGAGCTCTGGAGCTCTGGAGGTATGGAGCTCTGGAGGTATGGAGCTCTGGAGGTATGGAGCTATGGAGCCCTGGAGCTCTGGAGGTATGGAGCTATGGTGCTATGGAGCTCTGAAGCCATGGAGCTCTGGTGCTATGGAGCTCTGGAGGTATGGAGCTCTGGAGGTATGGAGCTCTGGAGGTATGGAGCTATGGAGCCCTGGAGCTCTGGAGGTATGGAGCTATGGTGCTATGGAGCTCTGAAGCCATGGAGCTCTGGTGCTATGGAGCTATGGAGCTCTGGTGCTATGGAGCTATGGAGGTATGGAGCCACCAGCCAGCACCCTCCGTGGCTGGATCAATGGAAGTGTTTTAGGTACCAGGCAGCCAAAGGGCCGAGGCCTCACGCTCGACCACGCCGGCGCAGAGTTCCAGCCGCTCGGATAAGCTCTGTCACTCACCCGCCGCGCAGCCACCGGTAACGGGGAAATGTCGCCGCCTTGTGGACACGCCGTTGTAAATGAATGGGCTTTCGCACTTAGTGCAATTTTCGCCAACTCTCTGACTTAGAGCTATGGAAGTATGGAGCTATGGAGCCACCAGCCACCCAGGCTGGAGCTCTGGAGCTCTGGAGGTATGGAGCTCTGGTGCTATGGAAGTATGGAGCTCTGGTGCTATGGAAGTATGGAGCTATGGAGGTATGGAAGTATGGAGCTATGGAAGTATGGAGCTATAGAGCTCTGGAAGTATGGAGCTATGGAGCTCTGGAGGTATGGAGCCCTGGAGCTATGGAGCCCTGGAGCTATGGAAGTATGGAGCTCTGGTGCTATGGAGCTATGGAGCTCTGGTGCTATGGAGCTATGGAGCTATGGAGCTCTGGAGCTATGGAGCTCTGGAGGTATGGAGCTATGGAGCTATGGAGCTCTGGAGGTATGGAGCTATGGAGCTATGGAAGTATGGAGCTCTGGTGCTATGGAGCTATGGAGCTCTGGTGCTATGGAGCTATGGAGCTCTGGTGCTATGGAGCTATGGAGCTATGGAGCTCTGGAAGTATGGAGCTCTGGTGCTATGGAGCTATGGAGCTCTGGTGCTATGGAGCTATGGAGCTCTGGTGCTATGGAGCTCTGGTGCTATGGAGCTCTGGTGCTATGGAGCTATGGAGCTCTGGTGCTATGGAGCTATGGAGCTCTGGAGGTATGGAGCTCTGGAGGTATGGAGCTCTGGAGGTATGGAGCTATGGAGCCCTGGAGCTCTGGAGGTATGGAGCTATGGTGCTATGGAGCTCTGAAGCCATGGAGCTCTGGTGCTATGGAGCTCTGGAGCTCTGGAGGTATGGAGCTCTGGAGGTATGGAGCTATGGAGCCCTGGAGCTCTGGAGGTATGGAGCTATGGAGCTCTGAAGCCATGGAGCTCTGGTGCTATGGAGCTCTGGAGCTCTGGAGGTATGGAGCTCTGGAGGTATGGAGCTATGGAGCCCTGGAGCTCTGGAGGTATGGAGCTATGGTGCTATGGAGCTCTGAAGCCATGGAGCTCTGGTGCTATGGAGCTCTGGAGGTATGGAGCTCTGGAGGTATGGAGCTATGGAGCCCTGGAGCTCTGGAGGTATGGAGCTATGGTGCTATGGAGCTCTGAAGCCATGGAGCTCTGGTGCTATGGAGCTCTGGAGGTATGGAGCTCTGGAGGTATGGAGCTCTGGAGGTATGGAGCTATGGAGCCCTGGAGCTCTGGAGCTATGGTGCTATGGAGCTCTGAAGCCATGGAGCTCTGGTGCTATGGAGCTATGGAGCTCTGGTGCTATGGAGCTATGGAGGTATGGAGCCACCAGCCAGCACCCTCCGTGGCTGGATCAATGGAAGTGTTTTAGGTACCAAGCAGCCAAAGGGCCGAGGCCTCACGCTCGACCACGCCGGCGCAGAGTTCCAGCCGCTCGGATAAGCTCTGTCACTCACCCGCCGCGCAGCCACCGGTAACGGGGAAATGTCGCCGCCTGGCGGACACGCCGTTGTAAATGAATGGGCTTTCGCACTTAGTGCAATTTTCGCCAACTCTCTGACTTAGAGCTATGGAAGTATGGAGCTATGGAGCCACCAGCCACCCAGGCTGGAGCTATGGAGCTCTGGAGGTATGGAGCTCAGGTGCTATGGAAGTATGGAGCTATGGAGCTATGGAAGTATGGAGCTATGGAGCTATGGAGCTCTGGAAGTATGGAGCTATGGAGCTCTGGAGGTATGGAGCTATGGAGCCCTGGAGCCCTGGAGCTATGGAGCTCTGGTGCTATGGAGGTATGGAGCTCTGGAGGTATGGAGCTCTGGAGGTATGGAGCTATCGAGCTATGGAGCCCTGGAGCTATGGAGCTATGGAGCCCTGGAGCTATGGAGCTATGGAGCCCTGGAGCTATGGAGCTATGGAGCTCTGGTGCTATGGAGCTATGGAGCTCTGGTGCTATGGAGCTATGGAGCTCTGGTGCTATGGAGCTATGGAGCTCTGGTGCTATGGAGCTATGGAGCTCTGGAAGTATGGAGCTATGGAGCTCTGGAGGTATGGAGCTATGGAGCCCTGGAGCTATGGAGCCCTGGAGCTATGGAAGTATGGAGCTCTGGTGCTATGGAGCTATGGAGCTCTGGTGCTATGGAGCTATGGAGCTCTGGAGCTATGGAGCTCTGGAGGTATGGAGCTATGGAGCTATGGAGCTCTGGAGGTATGGAGCTATGGAGCTATGGAAGTATGGAGCTCTGGTGCTATGGAGCTATGGAGCTCTGGTGCTATGGAGCTATGGAGCTCTGGTGCTATGGAGCTATGGAGCTATGGAGCTCTGGAAGTATGGAGCTCTGGTGCTATGGAGCTATGGAGCTCTGGTGCTATGGAGCTATGGAGCTCTGGTGCTATGGAGCTATGGAGCTCTGGTGCTATGGAGCTCTGGTGCTATGGAGCTCTGGTGCTATGGAGCTATGGAGCTCTGGTGCTATGGAGCTATGGAGCTCTGGAGGTATGGAGCTCTGGAGGTATGGAGCTCTGGAGGTATGGAGCTTTGGAGCCCTGGAGCTCTGGAGGTATGGAGCTATGGTGCTATGGAGCTCTGAAGCCATGGAGCTCTGGTGCTATGGAGCTCTGGAGCTCTGGAGGTATGGAGCTCTGGAGGTATGGAGCTATGGAGCCCTGGAGCTCTGGAGGTATGGAGCTATGGTGCTATGGAGCTCTGAAGCCATGGAGCTCTGGTGCTATGGAGCTCTGGAGCTCTGGAGGTATGGAGCTCTGGAGGTATGGAGCTATGGAGCCCTGGAGCTCTGGAGGTATGGAGCTATGGTGCTATGGAGCTCTGAAGCCATGGAGCTCTGGTGCTATGGAGCTCTGGAGCTCTGGAGGTATGGAGCTCTGGAGGTATGGAGCTCTGGAGGTATGGAGCTATGGAGCCCTGGAGCTCTGGAGGTATGGAGCTATGGTGCTATGGAGCTCTGAAGCCATGGAGCTCTGGTGCTATGGAGCTCTGGAGGTATGGAGCTCTGGAGGTATGGAGCTCTGGAGGTATGGAGCTATGGAGCCCTGGAGCTCTGGAGGTATGGAGCTATGGTGCTATGGAGCTCTGAAGCCATGGAGCTCTGGTGCTATGGAGCTATGGAGCTCTGGTGCTATGGAGCTATGGAGGTATGGAGCCACCAGCCAGCACCCTCCGTGGCTGGATCAATGGAAGTGTTTTAGGTACCAGGCAGCCAAAGGGCCGAGGCCTCACGCTCGACCACGCCGGCGCAGAGTTCCAGCCGCTCGGATAAGCTCTGTCACTCACCCGCCGCGCAGCCACCGGTAACGGGGAAATGTCGCCGCCTTGTGGACACGCCGTTGTAAATGAATGGGCTTTCGCACTTAGTGCAATTTTCGCCAACTCTCTGACTTAGAGCTATGGAAGTATGGAGCTATGGAGCCACCAGCCACCCAGGCTGGAGCTCTGGAGCTCTGGAGGTATGGAGCTCTGGTGCTATGGAAGTATGGAGCTCTGGTGCTATGGAAGTATGGAGCTATGGAGGTATGGAAGTATGGAGCTATGGAAGTATGGAGCTATGGAGCTCTGGAAGTATGGAGCTATGGAGCTCTGGAGGTATGGAGCCCTGGAGCTATGGAGCCCTGGAGCTATGGAAGTATGGAGCTCTGGTGCTATGGAGCTATGGAGCTCTGGTGCTATGGAGCTATGGAGCTATGGAGCTCTGGAGCTATGGAGCTCTGGAGGTATGGAGCTATGGAGCTATGGAGCTCTGGAGGTATGGAGCTATGGAGCTATGGAAGTATGGAGCTCTGGTGCTATGGAGCTATGGAGCTCTGGTGCTATGGAGCTATGGAGCTCTGGTGCTATGGAGCTATGGAGCTATGGAGCTCTGGAAGTATGGAGCTCTGGTGCTATGGAGCTATGGAGCTCTGGTGCTATGGAGCTATGGAGCTCTGGTGCTATGGAGCTCTGGTGCTATGGAGCTCTGGTGCTATGGAGCTATGGAGCTCTGGTGCTATGGAGCTATGGAGCTCTGGAGGTATGGAGCTCTGGAGGTATGGAGCTCTGGAGGTATGGAGCTATGGAGCCCTGGAGCTCTGGAGGTATGGAGCTATGGTGCTATGGAGCTCTGAAGCCATGGAGCTCTGGTGCTATGGAGCTCTGGAGCTCTGGAGGTATGGAACTCTGGAGGTATGGAGCTATGGAGCCCTGGAGCTCTGGAGGTATGGAGCTATGGAGCTCTGAAGCCATGGAGCTCTGGTGCTATGGAGCTCTGGAGCTCTGGAGGTATGGAGCTCTGGAGGTATGGAGCTATGGAGCCCTGGAGCTCTGGAGGTATGGAGCTATGGTGCTATGGAGCTCTGAAGCCATGGAGCTCTGGTGCTATGGAGCTCTGGAGGTATGGAGCTCTGGAGGTATGGAGCTCTGGAGGTATGGAGCTATGGAGCCCTGGAGCTCTGGAGGTATGGAGCTATGGTGCTATGGAGCTCTGAAGCCATGGAGCTCTGGTGCTATGGAGCTCTGGAGGTATGGAGCTCTGGAGGTATGGAGCTCTGGAGGTATGGAGCTATGGAGCCCTGGAGCTCTGGAGGTATGGAGCTATGGTGCTATGGAGCTCTGAAGCCATGGAGCTCTGGTGCTATGGAGCTATGGAGCTCTGGTGCTATGGAGCTATGGAGGTATGGAGCCACCAGCCAGCACCCTCCGTGGCTGGATCAATGGAAGTGTTTTAGGTACCAGGCAGCCAAAGGGCCGAGGCCTCACGCTCGACCACGCCGGCGCAGAGTTCCAGCCGCTCGGATAAGCTCTGTCACTCACCCGCCGCGCAGCCACCGGTAACGGGGAAATGTCGCCGCCTGGCGGACACGCCGTTGTAAATGAATGGGCTTTCGCACTTAGTGCAATTTTCGCCAACTCTCTGACTTAGAGCTATGGAAGTATGGAGCTATGGAGCCACCAGCCACCCAGGCTGGAGCTATGGAGCTCTGGAGGTATGGAGCTCAGGTGCTATGGAAGTATGGAGCTATGGAGCTATGGAAGTATGGAGCTATGGAGCTATGGAGCTCTGGAAGTATGGAGCTATGGAGCTCTGGAGGTATGGAGCTATGGAGCCCTGGAGCCCTGGAGCTATGGAGCTCTGGTGCTATGGAGGTATGGAGCTCTGGAGGTATGGAGCTCTGGAGGTATGGAGCTATGGAGCTATGGAGCCCTGGAGCTATGGAGCTATGGAGCCCTGGAGCTATGGAGCTATGGAGCCCTGGAGCTATGGAGCTATGGAGCTCTGGTGCTATGGAGCTATGGAGCTCTGGTGCTATGGAGCTATGGAGCTCTGGTGCTATGGAGCTATGGAGCTCTGGTGCTATGGAGCTATGGAGCTCTGGAAGTATGGAGCTATGGAGCTCTGGAGGTATGGAGCTATGGAGCCCTGGAGCTATGGAGCCCTGGAGCTATGGAAGTATGGAGCTCTGGTGCTATGGAGCTATGGAGCTCTGGTGCTATGGAGCTATGGAGCTCTGGAGCTATGGAGCTCTGGAGGTATGGAGCTATGGAGCTCTGGAGGTATGGAGCTATGGAGCTATGGAAGTATGGAGCTCTGGTGCTATGGAGCTATGGAGCTCTGGTGCTATGGAGCTATGGAGCTCTGGTGCTATGGAGCTATGGAGCTATGGAGCTCTGGAAGTATGGAGCTCTGGTGCTATGGAGCTATGGAGCTCTGGTGCTATGGAGCTATGGAGCTCTGGTGCTATGGAGCTATGGAGCTCTGGTGCTATGGAGCTCTGGTGCTATGGAGCTCTGGTGCTATGGAGCTATGGAGCTCTGGTGCTATGGAGCTATGGAGCTCTGGAGGTATGGAGCTCTGGAGGTATGGAGCTCTGGAGGTATGGAGCTTTGGAGCCCTGGAGCTCTGGAGGTATGGAGCTATGGTGCTATGGAGCTCTGAAGCCATGGAGCTCTGGTGCTATGGAGCTCTGGAGCTCTGGAGGTATGGAGCTCTGGAGGTATGGAGCTATGGAGCCCTGGAGCTCTGGAGGTATAGAGCTATGGTGCTATGGAGCTCTGAAGCCATGGAGCTCTGGTGCTATGGAGCTCTGGAGCTCTGGAGGTATGGAGCTCTGGAGGTATGGAGCTATGGAGCCCTGGAGCTCTGGAGGTATGGAGCTATGGTGCTATGGAGCTCTGAAGCCATGGAGCTCTGGTGCTATGGAGCTCTGGAGCTCTGGAGGTATGGAGCTCTGGAGGTATGGAGCTCTGGAGGTATGGAGCTATGGAGCCCTGGAGCTCTGGAGGTATGGAGCTATGGTGCTATGGAGCTCTGAAGCCATGGAGCTCTGGTGCTATGGAGCTCTGGAGGTATGGAGCTCTGGAGGTATGGAGCTCTGGAGGTATGGAGCTATGGAGCCCTGGAGCTCTGGAGGTATGGAGCTATGGTGCTATGGAGCTCTGAAGCCATGGAGCTCTGGTGCTATGGAGCTATGGAGCTCTGGTGCTATGGAGCTATGGAGGTATGGAGCCACCAGCCAGCACCCTCCGTGGCTGGATCAATGGAAGTGTTTTAGGTACCAGGCAGCCAAAGGGCCGAGGCCTCACGCTCGACCACGCCGGCGCAGAGTTCCAGCCGCTCGGATAAGCTCTGTCACTCACCCGCCGCGCAGCCACCGGTAACGGGGAAATGTCGCCGCCTTGTGGACACGCCGTTGTAAATGAATGGGCTTTCGCACTTAGTGCAATTTTCGCCAACTCTCTGACTTAGAGCTATGGAAGTATGGAGCTATGGAGCCACCAGCCACCCAGGCTGGAGCTCTGGAGCTCTGGAGGTATGGAGCTCTGGTGCTATGGAAGTATGGAGCTCTGGTGCTATGGAAGTATGGAGCTATGGAGGTATGGAAGTATGGAGCTATGGAAGTATGGAGCTATGGAGCTCTGGAAGTATGGAGCTATGGAGCTCTGGAGGTATGGAGCCCTGGAGCTATGGAGCCCTGGAGCTATGGAAGTATGGAGCTCTGGTGCTATGGAGCTATGGAGCTCTGGTGCTATGGAGCTATGGAGCTATGGAGCTCTGGAGCTATGGAGCTCCTGAGGTATGGAGCTATGGAGCTATGGAGCTCTGGAGGTATGGAGCTATGGAGCTATGGAAGTATGGAGCTCTGGTGCTATGGAGCTATGGAGCTCTGGTGCTATGGAGCTATGGAGCTCTGGTGCTATGGAGCTATGGAGCTATGGAGCTCTGGAAGTATGGAGCTCTGGTGCTATGGAGCTATGGAGCTCTGGTGCTATGGAGCTATGGAGCTCTGGTGCTATGGAGCTCTGGTGCTATGGAGCTCTGGTGCTATGGAGCTATGGAGCTCTGGTGCTATGGAGCTATGGAGCTCTGGAGGTATGGAGCTCTGGAGGTATGGAGCTCTGGAGGTATGGAGCTATGGAGCCCTGGAGCTCTGGAGGTATGGAGCTATGGTGCTATGGAGCTCTGAAGCCATGGAGCTCTGGTGCTATGGAGCTCTGGAGCTCTGGAGGTATGGAGCTCTGGAGGTATGGAGCTATGGAGCCCTGGAGCTCTGGAGGTATGGAGCTATGGAGCTCTGAAGCCATGGAGCTCTGGTGCTATGGAGCTCTGGAGCTCTGGAGGTATGGAGCTCTGGAGGTATGGAGCTATGGAGCCCTGGAGCTCTGGAGGTATGGAGCTATGGTGCTATGGAGCTCTGAAGCCATGGAGCTCTGGTGCTATGGAGCTCTGGAGGTATGGAGCTCTGGAGGTATGGAGCTCTGGAGGTATGGAGCTATGGAGCCCTGGAGCTCTGGAGGTATGGAGCTATGGTGCTATGGAGCTCTGAAGCCATGGAGCTCTGGTGCTATGGAGCTCTGGAGGTATGGAGCTCTGGAGGTATGGAGCTCTGGAGGTATGGAGCTATGGAGCCCTGGAGCTCTGGAGGTATGGAGCTATGGTGCTATGGAGCTCTGAAGCCATGGAGCTCTGGTGCTATGGAGCTATGGAGCTCTGGTGCTATGGAGCTATGGAGGTATGGAGCCACCAGCCAGCACCCTCCGTGGCTGGATCAATGGAAGTGTTTTAGGTACCAGGCAGCCAAAGGGCCGAGGCCTCACGCTCGACCACGCCGGCGCAGAGTTCCAGCCGCTCGGATAAGCTCTGTCACTCACCCGCCGCGCAGCCACCGGTAACGGGGAAATGTCGCCGCCTGGCGGACACGCCGTTGTAAATGAATGGGCTTTCGCACTTAGTGCAATTTTCGCCAACTCTCTGACTTAGAGCTATGGAAGTATGGAGCTATGGAGCCACCAGCCACCCAGGCTGGAGCTATGGAGCTCTGGAGGTATGGAGCTCAGGTGCTATGGAAGTATGGAGCTATGGAGCTATGGAAGTATGGAGCTATGGAGCTATGGAGCTCTGGAAGTATGGAGCTATGGAGCTCTGGAGGTATGGAGCTATGGAGCCCTGGAGCCCTGGAGCTATGGAGCTCTGGTGCTATGGAGGTATGGAGCTCTGGAGGTATGGAGCTCTGGAGGTATGGAGCTATGGAGCTATGGAGCCCTGGAGCTATGGAGCTATGGAGCCCTGGAGCTATGGAGCTATGGAGCCCTGGAGCTATGGAGCTATGGAGCTCTGGTGCTATGGAGCTATGAAGCTCTGGTGCTATGGAGCTATGGAGCTCTGGTGCTATGGAGCTATGGAGCTCTGGTGCTATGGAGCTATGGAGCTCTGGAAGTATGGAGCTATGGAGCTCTGGAGGTATGGAGCTATGGAGCCCTGGAGCTATGGAGCCCTGGAGCTATGGAAGTATGGAGCTCTGGTGCTATGGAGCTATGGAGCTCTGGTGCTATGGAGCTATGGAGCTCTGGAGCTATGGAGCTCTGGAGGTATGGAGCTATGGAGCTATGGAGCTCTGGAGGTATGGAGCTATGGAGCTATGGAAGTATGGAGCTCTGGTGCTATGGAGCTATGGAGCTCTGGTGCTATGGAGCTATGGAGCTCTGGTGCTATGGAGCTATGGAGCTATGGAGCTCTGGAAGTATGGAGCTCTGGTGCTATGGAGCTATGGAGCTCTGGTGCTATGGAGCTATGGAGCTCTGGTGCTATGGAGCTATGGAGCTCTGGTGCTATGGAGCTCTGGTGCTATGGAGCTCTGGTGCTATGGAGCTATGGAGCTCTGGTGCTATGGAGCTATGGAGCTCTGGAGGTATGGAGCTCTGGAGGTATGGAGCTCTGGAGGTATGGAGCTTTGGAGCCCTGGAGCTCTGGAGGTATGGAGCTATGGTGCTATGGAGCTCTGAAGCCATGGAGCTCTGGTGCTATGGAGCTCTGGAGCTCTGGAGGTATGGAGCTCTGGAGGTATGGAGCTATGGAGCCCTGGAGCTCTGGAGGTATGGAGCTATGGTGCTATGGAGCTCTGAAGCCATGGAGCTCTGGTGCTATGGAGCTCTGGAGGTATGGAGCTCTGGAGGTATGGAGCTATGGAGCCCTGGAGCTCTGGAGGTATGGAGCTATGGTGCTATGGAGCTCTGAAGCCATGGAGCTCTGGTGCTATGGAGCTCTGGAGCTCTGGAGGTATGGAGCTCTGGAGGTATGGAGCTCTGGAGGTATGGAGCTATGGAGCCCTGGAGCTCTGGAGGTATGGAGCTATGGTGCTATGGAGCTCTGAAGCCATGGAGCTCTGGTGCTATGGAGCTCTGGAGGTATGGAGCTCTGGAGGTATGGAGCTCTGGAGGTATGGAGCTATGGAGCCCTGGAGCTCTGGAGGTATGGAGCTATGGTGCTATGGAGCTCTGAAGCCATGGAGCTCTGGTGCTATGGAGCTATGGAGCTCTGGTGCTATGGAGCTATGGAGGTATGGAGCCACCAGCCAGCACCCTCCGTGGCTGGATCAATGGAAGTGTTTTAGGTACCAGGCAGCCAAAGGGCCGAGGCCTCACGCTCGACCACGCCGGCGCAGAGTTCCAGCCGCTCGGATAAGCTCTGTCACTCACCCGCCGCGCAGCCACCGGTAACGGGGAAATGTCGCCGCCTTGTGGACACGCCGTTGTAAATGAATGGGCTTTCGCACTTAGTGCAATTTTCGCCAACTCTCTGACTTAGAGCTATGGAAGTATGGAGCTATGGAGCCACCAGCCACCCAGGCTGGAGCTCTGGAGCTCTGGAGGTATGGAGCTCTGGTGCTATGGAAGTATGGAGCTCTGGTGCTATGGAAGTATGGAGCTATGGAGGTATGGAAGTATGGAGCTATGGAAGTATGGAGCTATGGAGCTCTGGAAGTATGGAGCTATGGAGCTCTGGAGGTATGGAGCCCTGGAGCTATGGAGCCCTGGAGCTATGGAAGTATGGAGCTCTGGTGCTATGGAGCTATGGAGCTCTGGTGCTATGGAGCTATGGAGCTATGGAGCTCTGGAGCTATGGAGCTCTGGAGGTATGGAGCTATGGAGCTATGGAGCTCTGGAGGTATGGAGCTATGGAGCTATGGAAGTATGGAGCTCTGGTGCTATGGAGCTATGGAGCTCTGGTGCTATGGAGCTATGGAGCTCTGGTGCTATGGAGCTATGGAGCTATGGAGCTCTGGAAGTATGGAGCTCTGGTGCTATGGAGCTATGGAGCTCTGGTGCTATGGAGCTATGGAGCTCTGGTGCTATGGAGCTCTGGAGCTCTGGAGGTATGGAGCTCTGGAGGTATGGAGCTCTGGAGGTATGGAGCTATGGAGCCCTGGAGCTCTGGAGGTATGGAGCTATGGTGCTATGGAGCTCTGAAGCCATGGAGCTCTGGTGCTATGGAGCTCTGGAGGTATGGAGCTCTGGAGGTATGGAGCTCTGGAGGTATGGAGCTATGGAGCCCTGGAGCTCTGGAGGTATGGAGCTATGGTGCTATGGAGCTCTGAAGCCATGGAGCTCTGGTGCTATGGAGCTCTGGAGGTATGGAGCTCTGGAGGTATGGAGCTCTGGAGGTATGGAGCTATGGAGCCCTGGAGCTCTGGAGGTATGGAGCTATGGTGCTATGGAGCTCTGAAGCCATGGAGCTCTGGTGCTATGGAGCTATGGAGCTCTGGTGCTATGGAGCTATGGAGGTATGGAGCCACCAGCCAGCACCCTCCGTGGCTGGATCAATGGAAGTGTTTTAGGTACCAGGCAGCCAAAGGGCCGAGGCCTCACGCTCGACCACGCCGGCGCAGAGTTCCAGCCGCTCGGATAAGCTCTGTCACTCACCCGCCGCGCAGCCACCGGTAACGGGGAAATGTCGCCGCCTTGTGGACACGCCGTTGTAAATGAATGGGCTTTCGCACTTAGTGCAATTTTCGCCAACTCTCTGACTTAGAGCTATGGAAGTATGGAGCTATGGAGCCACCAGCCACCCAGGCTGGAGCTCTGGAGCTCTGGAGGTATGGAGCTCTGGTGCTATGGAAGTATGGAGCTCTGGTGCTATGGAAGTATGGAGCTATGGAGGTATGGAAGTATGGAGCTATGGAAGTATGGAGCTATGGAGCTCTGGAAGTATGGAGCTATGGAGCTATGGAGCTCTGGAGGTATGGAGCCCTGGAGCTATGGAGCCCTGGAGCTATGGAAGTATGGAGCTCTGGTGCTATGGAGCTATGGAGCTCTGGTGCTATGGAGCTATGGAGCTATGGAGCTCTGGAGCTATGGAGCTCTGGAGGTATGGAGCTATGGAGCTATGGAGCTCTGGAGGTATGGAGCTATGGAGCTATGGAAGTATGGAGCTCTGGTGCTATGGAGCTATGGAGCTCTGGTGCTATGGAGCTATGGAGCTCTGGTGCTATGGAGCTATGGAGCTCTGGAAGTATGGAGCTCTGGTGCTATGGAGCTATGGAGCTCTGGTGCTATGGAGCTATGGAGCTCTGGTGCTATGGAGCTCTGGTGCTATGGAGCTCTGGTGCTATGGAGCTATGGAGCTCTGGTGCTATGGAGCTCTGGAGGTATGGAGCTCTGGAGGTATGGAGCTCTGGAGGTATGGAGCTATGGAGCCCTGGAGCTCTGGAGGTATGGAGCTATGGTGCTATAGAGCTCTGAAGCCATGGAGCTCTGGTGCTATGGAGCTATGGAGCTCTGGTGCTATGGAGCTATGGAGCTATGGAGCTCTGGAAGTATGGAGCTCTGGTGCTATGGAGCTATGGAGCTCTGGTGCTATGGAGCTATGGAGCTCTGGTGCTATGGAGCTATGGAGCTCTGGTGCTATGGAGCTCTGGTGCTATGGAGCTCTGGTGCTATGGAGCTATGGAGCTCTGGTGCTATGGAGCTATGGAGCTCTGGAGGTATGGAGCTCTGGAGGTATGGAGCTCTGGAGGTATGGAGCTATGGAGCCCTGGAGCTCTGGAGGTATGGAGCTATGGTGCTATGGAGCTCTGAAGCCATGGAGCTCTGGTGCTATGGAGCTCTGGAGCTCTGGAGGTATGGAGCTCTGGAGGTATGGAGCTATGGAGCCCTGGAGCTCTGGAGGTATGGAGCTATGGTGCTATGGAGCTCTGAAGCCATGGAGCTCTGGTGCTATGGAGCTCTGGAGCTCTGGAGGTATGGAGCTCTGGAGGTATGGAGCTCTGGAGGTATGGAGCTATGGAGCCCTGGAGCTCTGGAGGTATGGAGCTATGGTGCTATGGAGCTCTGAAGCCATGGAGCTCTGGTGCTATGGAGCTCTGGAGGTATGGAGCTCTGGAGGTATTGAGCTCTGGAGGTATGGAGCTATGGAGCCCTGGAGCTCTGGAGGTATGGAGCTATGGTGCTATGGAGCTCTGAAGCCATGGAGCTCTGGTGCTATGGAGCTCTGGAGGTATGGAGCTCTGGAGGTATGGAGCTATGGAGCCCTGGAGCTCTGGAGGTATGGAGCTATGGTGCTATGGAGCTCTGAAGCCATGGAGCTCTGGTGCTATGGAGCTCTGGAGGTATGGAGCTCTGGAGGTATGGAGCTCTGGAGGTATGGAGCTATGGAGCCCTGGAGCTCTGGAGGTATGGAGCTATGGTGCTATGGAGCTCTGAAGCCATGGAGCTCTGGTGATATGGAGCTATGGAGCTCTGGTGCTATGGAGCTATGGAGGTATGGAGCCACCAGCCAGCACCCTCCGTGGCTGGATCAATGGAAGTGTTTTAGGTACCAGGCAGCCAAAGGGCCGAGGCCTCACGCTCGACCACGCCGGCGCAGAGTTCCAGCAGCTCGGATAAGCTCTGTCACTCACCCGCCGCGCAGCCACCGGTAACGGGGAAATGTCGCCGCCTTGTGGACACGCCGTTGTAAATGAATGGGCTTTCGCACTTAGTGCAATTTTCGCCAACTCTCTGACTTAGAGCTATGGAAGTATGGAGCTATGGAGCCACCAGCCACCCAGGCTGGAGCTATGGAGCTCTGGAGGTATGGAGCTCAGGTGCTATGGAAGTATGGAGCTATGGAGCTATGGAAGTATGGAGCTATGGAGCTATGGAGCTATGGAGCTCTGGAAGTATGGAGCTATGGAGCTCTGGAGGTATGGAGCTATGGAGCCCTGGAGCCCTGGAGCTATGGAGCTCTGGTGCTATGGAGGTATGGAGCTCTGGAGGTATGGAGCTCTGGAGGTATGGAGCTATGGAGCTATGGAGCCCTGGAGCTATGGAGCTATGGAGCCCTGGAGCTATGGAGCTATGGAGCCACCAGCCAGCACCCTCCGTGGCTGGATCAATGGAAGTGTTTTAGGTACCAGGCAGCCAAAGGGCCGAGGCCTCACGCTCGACCACGCCGGCGCAGAGTTCCAGCCAGCTATGGAGCTCTGGTGCTATGGAGCTCTGGAGGTATGGAGCTCTGGTGCTATGGAGCTCTGGTGCTATGGAGCTCTGGTGCTATGGAGCTATGGAGCTCTGGTGCTATGGAGCTATGGAGCTCTGGAGGTATGGAGCTCTGGAGGTATGGAGCTCTGGAGGTATGGAGCTATGGAGCCCTGGAGCTCTGGAGGTATGGAGCTATGGTGCTATGGAGCTCTGAAGCCATGGAGCTCTGGTGCTATGGAGCTCTGGAGCTCTGGAGGTATGGAGCTCTGGAGGTATGGAGCTATGGAGCCCTGGAGCTCTGGAGGTATGGAGCTATGGTGCTATGGAGCTCTGAAGCCATGGAGCTCTGGTGCTATGGAGCTCTGGAGCTCTGGAGGTATGGAGCTCTGGAGGTATGGAGCTCTGGAGGTATGGAGCTATGGAGCCCTGGAGCTCTGGAGGTATGGAGCTATGGTGCTATGGAGCTCTGAAGCCATGGAGCTCTGGTGCTATGGAGCTCTGGAGGTATGGAGCTCTGGAGGTATGGAGCTCTGGAGGTATGGAGCTATGGAGCCCTGGAGCTCTGGAGGTATGGAGCTATGGTGCTATGGAGCTCTGAAGCCATGGAACTCTGGTGCTATGGAGCTCTGGAGGTATGGAGCTCTGGAGGTATGGAGCTCTGGAGGTATGGAGCTATGGAGCCCTGGAGCTCTGGAGGTATGGAGCTCTGGTGCTATGGAGCTCTGGAGGTATGGTGCTATGGAGCTATGGAGGTATGGAGCCACCAGCCAGCACCCTCCGTGGCTGGATCAATGGAAGTGTTTTAGGTACCAGGCAGCCAAAGGGCCGAGGCCTCACGCTCGACCACGCCGGCGCAGAGTTCCAGCAGCTCGGATAAGCTCTGTCACTCACCCGCCGCGCAGCCACCGGTAACGGGGAAATGTCGCCGCCTTGTGGACACGCCGTTGTAAATGAATGGGCTTTCGCACTTAGTGCAATTTTCGCCAACTCTCTGACTTAGAGCTATGGAAGTATGGAGCTATGGAGCCACCAGCCACCCAGGCTGGAGCTCTGGAGCTCTGGAGGTATGGAGCTCTGGTGCTATGGAAGTATGGAGCTCTGGTGCTATGGAAGTATGGAGCTATGGAGGTATGGAAGTATGGAGCTATGGAAGTATGGAGCTATGGAGCTCTGGTAGTATGGAGCTATGGAGCTCTGGAGGTATGGAGCCCTGGAGCTATGGAGGTCCTGGAGCTATGGAAGTATGGAGCTCTGGTGCTATGGAGCTATGGAGCTCTGGTGCTATGGAGCTATGGAGCTATGGAGCTCTGGAGCTATGGAGCTCTGGAGGTATGCAGCTATGGAGCTATGGAGCTCTGGAGGTATGGAGCTATGGAGCTATGGAAGTATGGAGCTCTGGTGCTATGGAGCTATGGAGCTCTGGTGCTATGGAGCTATGGAGCTCTGGTGCTATGGAGCTATGGAGCTATGGAGCTCTGGAAGTATGGAGCTCTGGTGCTATGGAGCTATGGAGCTCTGGTGCTATGGAGCTATGGAGCTCTGGTGCTATGGAGCTATGGAGCTCTGGTGCTATGGAGCTCTGGTGCTATGGAGCTCTGGTGCTATGGAGCTATGGAGCTCTGGTGCTATGGAGCTATGGAGCTCTGGAGGTATGGAGCTCTGGAGGTATGGAGCTCTGGAGGTATGGAGCTATGGAGCCCTGGAGCTCTGGAGGTATGGAGCTATGGTGCTATGGAGCTCTGAAGCCATGGAGCTCTGGTGCTATGGAGCTCTGGAGCTCTGGAGGTATGGAGCTCTGGAGGTATGGAGCTATGGAGCCCTGGAGCTCTGGAGGTATGGAGCTATGGAGCTCTGAAGCCATGGAGCTCTGGTGCTATGGAGCTCTGGAGCTCTGGAGGTATGGAGCTCTGGAGGTATGGAGCTATGGAGCCCTGGAACTCTGGAGGTATGGAGCTATGGTGCTATGGAGCTCTGAAGCCATGGAGCTCTGGTGCTATGGAGCTCTGGAGGTATGGAGCTCTGGAGGTATGGAGCTCTGGAGGTATGGAGCTATGGAGCCCTGGAGCTCTGGAGGTATGGAGCTATGGTGCTATGGAGCTCTGAAGCCATGGAGCTCTGGTGCTATGGAGCTCTGGAGGTATGGAGCTCTGGAGGTATGGAGCTCTGGAGGTATGGAGCTATGGAGCCCTGGAGCTCTGGAGGTATGGAGCTATGGTGCTATGGAGCTCTGAAGCCATGGAGCTCTGGTGCTATGGAGCTATGGAGCTCTGGTGCTATGGAGCTATGGAGCTCTGGTGCTATGGAGCTATGGAGGTATGGAGCCACCAGCCAGCACCCTCCGTGGCTGGATCAATGGAAGTGTTTTAGGTACCAGGCAGCCAAAGGGCCGAGGCCTCACGCTCGACCACGCCGGCGCAGAGTTCCAGCCGCTCGGATAAGCTCTGTCACTCACCCGCCGCGCAGCCACCGGTAACGGGGAAATGTCGCCGCCTGGCGGACACGCCGTTGTAAATGAATGGGCTTTCGCACTTAGTGCAATTTTCGCCAACTCTCTGACTTAGAGCTATGGAAGTATGGAGCTATGGAGCCACCAGCCACCCAGGCTGGAGCTATGGAGCTCTGGAGGTATGGAGCTCAGGTGCTATGGAAGTATGGAGCTATGGAGCTATGGAAGTATGGAGCTATGGAGCTATGGAGCTCTGGAAGTATGGAGCTATGGAGCTCTGGAGGTATGGAGCTATGGAGCGCTGGAGCCCTGGAGCTATGGAACTCTGGTGCTATGGAGGTATGGAGCTCTGGAGGTATGGAGCTCTGGAGGTATGGAGCTATGGAGCTATGGAGCCCTGGAGCTATGGAGCTATGGAGCCCTGGAGCTATGGAGCTATGGAGCCACCAGCCAGCACCCTCCGTGGCTGGATCAATGGAAGTGTTTTAGGTACCAGGCAGCCAAAGGGCCGAGGCCTCACGCTCGACCACGCCGGCGCAGAGTTCCAGCCAGCTATGGAGCTCTGGTGCTATGGAGCTCTGGAGGTATGGAGCTCTGGAGGTATGGAGCTCTGGAGGTATGGAGCTATGGAGCCCTGGAGCTCTGGAGGTATGGAGCTATGGTGCTATGGAGCTCTGAAGCCATGGAGCTCTGGTGCTATGGAGCTATGGAGCTCTGGTGCTATGGAGCTATGGAGCTATGGAGCTCTGGATGTATGGAGCTCTGGTGCTATGGAGCTATGGAGCTCTGGTGCTATGGAGCTATGGAGCTCTGGTGCTATGGAGCTATGGAGCTCTGGTGCTATGGAGCTCTGGTGCTATGGAGCTCTGGTGCTATGGAGCTATGGAGCTCTGGTGCTATGGAGCTATGGAGCTCTGGAGGTATGGAGCTCTGGAGGTATGGAGCTCTGGAGGTATGGAGCTATGGAGCCCTGGAGCTCTGGAGGTATGGAGCTATGGTGCTATGGAGCTCTGAAGCCATGGAGCTCTGGTGCTATGGAGCTCTGGAGCTCTGGAGGTATGGAGCTCTGGAGGTATGGAGCTATGGAGCCCTGGAGCTCTGGAGGTATGGAGCTATGGTGCTATGGAGCTCTGAAGCCATGGAGCTCTGGTGCTATGGAGCTCTGGAGCTCTGGAGGTATGGAGCTCTGGAGGTATGGAGCTCTGGAGGTATGGAGCTATGGAGCCCTGGAGCTCTGGAGGTATGGAGCTATGGTGCTATGGAGCTCTGAAGCCATGGAGCTCTGGTGCTATGGAGCTCTGGAGCTCTGGAGGTATGGAGCTCTGGAGGTATGGAGCTATGGAGCCCTGGAGCTCTGGAGGTATGGAGCTATGGTGCTATGGAGCTCTGAAGCCATGGAGCTCTGGTGCTATGGAGCTCTGGAGCTCTGGAGGTATGGAGCTCTGGAGGTATGGAGCTATGGAGCCCTGGAGCTCTGGAGGTATGGAGCTATGGTGCTATGGAGCTCTGAAGCCATGGAGCTCTGGTGCTATGGAGCTCTGGAGCTCTGGAGGTATGGAGCTCTGGAGGTATGGAGCTCTGGAGGTATGGAGCTATGGAGCCCTGGAGCTCTGGAGGTATGGAGCTATGGTGCTCTGGAGCTCTGAAGCCATGGAGCTCTGGTGCTATGGAGCTCTGGAGGTATGGAGCTCTGGAGGTATGGAGCTCTGGAGGTATGGAGCTATGGAGCCCTGGAGCTCTGGAGGTATGGAGCTATGGTGCTATGGAGCTCTGAAGCCATGGAGCTCTGGTGCTATGGACCTATGGAGCTCTGGTGCTATGGAGCTATGGAGGTATGGAGCCACCAGCCAGCACCCTCCGTGGCTGGATCAATGGAAGTGTTTTAGGTACCAGGCAGCCAAAGGGCCGAGGCCTCACGCTCGACCACGCCGGCGCAGAGTTCCAGCCGCTCGGATAAGCTCTGTCACTCACCCGCCGCGCAGCCACCGGTAACGGGGAAATGTCGCCACCTTGTGGACACGCCGTTGTAAATGAATGGGCTTTCGCACTTAGTGCAATTTTCGCCAACTCTCTGACTTAGAGCTATGGAAGTATGGAGCTATGGAGCCACCAGCCACCCAGGCTGGAGCTCTGGAGCTCTGGAGGTATGGAGCTCTGGTGCTATGGAAGTATGGAGCTCTGGTGCTATGGAAGTATGGAGCTATGGAGGTATGGAAGTATGGAGCTATGGAAGTATGGAGCTATGGAGCTCTGGAAGTATGGAGCTATGGAGCTCTGGAGGTATGGAGCCCTGGAGCTATGGAGCCCTGGAGCTATGGAAGTATGGAGCTCTGGTGCTATGGAGCTATGGAGCTCTGGTGCTATGGAGCTATGGAGCTATGGAGCTCTGGAGCTATGGAGCTCTGGAGGTATGGAGCTATGGAGCTATGGAGCTCTGGAGGTATGGAGCTATGGAGCTATGGAAGTATGGAGCTCTGGTGCTATGGAGCTATGGAGCTCTGGTGCTATGGAGCTATGGAGCTCTGGTGCTATGAAGCTATGGAGCTATGGAGCTCTGGAAGTATGGAACTCTGGTGCTATGGAGCTATGGAGCTCTGGTGCTATGGAGCTATGGAGCTCTGGTGCTATGGAGCTCTGGTGCTATGGAGCTCTGGTGCTATGGAGCTATGGAGCTCTGGTGCTATGGAGCTCTGGAGGTATGGAGCTCTGGAGGTATGGAGCTCTGGAGGTATGGAGCTATGGAGCCCTGGAGCTCTGGAGGTATGGAGCTATGGTGCTATGGAGCTCTGAAGCCATGGAGCTCTGGTGCTATGGAGCTATGGAGCTCTGGTGCTATGGAGCTATGGAGCTATGGAGCTCTGGAAGTATGGAGCTCTGGTGCTATGGAGCTATGGAGCTCTGGTGCTATGGAGCTATGGAGCTCTGGTGCTATGGAGCTATGGAGCTCTGGTGCTATGGTGCTATGGAGCTCTGAAGCCATGGAGCTCTGGTGCTATGGAGCTCTGGAGCTCTGGAGGTATGGAGCTCTGGAGGTATGGAGCTCTGGAGGTATGGAGCTATGGAGCCCTGGAGCTCTGGAGGTATGGAGCTATGGTGCTATGGAGCTCTGAAGCCATGGAGCTCTGGTGCTATGGAGCTCTGGAGGTATGGAGCTCTGGAGGTATGGAGCTCTGGAGGTATGGAGCTATGGAGCCCTGGAGCTCTGGAGGTATGGAGCTATGGTGCTATGGAGCTCTGAAGCCATGGAGCTCTGGTGCTATGGAGCTATGGAGCTCTGGTGCTATGGAGCTATGGAGGTATGGAGCCACCAGCCAGCACCCTCCGTGGCTGGATCAATGGAAGTGTTTTAGGTACCAGGCAGCCAAAGGGCCGAGGCCTCACGCTCGACCACGCCGGCGCAGACTTCCAGCCGCTCGGATAAGCTCTGTCACTCACCCGCCGCGCAGCCACCGGTAACGGGGAAATGTCGCCGCCTTGTGGACACGCCGTTGTAAATAAATGGGCTTTCGCACTTAGTGCAATTTTCGCCAACTCTCTGACTTAGAGCTATGGAAGTATGGAGCTATGGAGCCACCAGCCACCCAGGCTGGAGCTCTGGAGCTCTGGAGGTATGGAGCTCTGGTGCTATGGAAGTATGGAGCTCTGGTGCTATGGAAGTATGGAGCTATGGAGGTATGGAAGTATGGAGCTATGGAAGTATGGAGCTATGGAGCTCTGGAAGTATGGAGCTATGGAGCTCTGGAGGTATGGAGCCCTGGAGCTATGGAGCCCTGGAGCTATGGAAGTATGGAGCTCTGGTGCTATGGAGCTCTGGTGCTATGGAGCTATGAAGCTATGGAGCTCTGGAGCTATGGAGCTCTGGAGGTATGGAGCTATGGAGCTATGGAGCTCTGGAGGTATGGAGCTATGGAGCTATGGAAGTATGGAGCTCTGGTGCTATGGAGCTATGGAGCTCTGGTGCTATGGAGCTATGGAGCTCTGGTGCTATGGAGCTATGGAGCTCTGGAAGTATGGAGCTCTGGTGCTATGGAGCTATGGAGCTCTGGTGCTATGGAGCTATGGAGCTCTGGTGCTATGGAGCTCTGGTGCTATGGAGCTCTGGTGCTATGGAGCTATGGAGCTCTGGTGCTATGGAGCTCTGGAGGTATGGAGCTCTGGAGGTATGGTGCTCTGGAGGTATGGAGCTATGGAGCCCAGGAGCTCTGGAGGTATGGAGCTATGGTGCTATGGAGCTCTGAAGCCATGGAGCTCTGGTGCTATGGAGCTATGGAGCTCTGGTGCTATGGAGCTATGGAGCTATGGAGCTCTGGAAGTATGGAGCTCTGGTGCTATGGAGCTCTGGAGGTATGGAGCTCTGGAGGTATGGAGCTATGGAGCCCTGGAGCTCTGGAGGTATGGAGCTATGGTGCTATGGAGCTCTGAAGCCATGGAGCTCTGGTGCTATGGAGCTCTGGAGCTCTGGAGGTATGGAGCTCTGGAGGTATGGAGCTATGGAGCCCTGGAGCTCTGGAGGTATGGAGCTATGGAGCTCTGAAGCCATGGAGCTCTGGTGCTATGGAGCTCTGGAGCTCTGGAGGTATGGAGCTCTGGAGGTATGGAGCTCTGGAGGTATGGAGCTATGGAGCCCTGGAGCTCTGGAGGTATGGAGCTATGGTGCTATGGAGCTCTGAAGCCATGGAGCTCTGGTGCTATGGAGCTCTGGAGGTATGGAGCTCTGGAGGTATGGAGCTCTGGAGGTATGGAGCTATGGAGCCCTGGAGCTCTGGAGGTATGGAGCTATGGTGCTATGGAGCTCTGAAGCCATGGAGCTCTGGTGCTATGGAGCTCTGGAGGTATGGAGCTCTGGAGGTATGGAGCTCTGGAGGTATGGAGCTATGGAGCCCTGGAGCTCTGGAGGTATGGAGCTATGGTGCTATGGAGCTCTGAAGCCATGGAGCTCTGGTGCTATGGAGCTATGGAGCTCTGGTGCTATGGAGCTATGGAGCTCTGGTGCTATGGAGCTATGGAGGTATGGAGCCACCAGCCAGCACCCTCCGTGGCTGGATCAATGGAAGTGTTTTAGGTACCAGGCAGCCAAAGGGCCGAGGCCTCACGCTCGACCACGCCGGCGCAGAGTTCCAGCCGCTCGGATAAGCTCTGTCACTCACCCGCCGCGCAGCCACCGGTAACGGGGAAATGTCGCCGCCTGGCGGACACGCCGTTGTAAATGAATGGGCTTTCGCACTTAGTGCAATTTTCGCCAACTCTCTGACTTAGAGCTATGGAAGTATGGAGCTATGGAGCCACCAGCCACCCAGGCTGGAGCTATGGAGCTCTGGAGGTATGGAGCTCAGGTGCTATGGAAGTATGGAGCTATGGAGCTATGGAAGTATGGAGCTATGGAGCTATGGAGCTCTGGAAGTATGGAGCTATGGAGCTCTGGAGGTATGGAGCTATGGAGCGCTGGAGCCCTGGAGCTATGGAACTCTGGTGCTATGGAGGTATGGAGCTCTGGAGGTATGGAGCTCTGGAGGTATGGAGCTATGGAGCTATGGAGCCCTGGAGCTATGGAGCTATGGAGCCCTGGAGCTATGGAGCTATGGAGCCCTGGAGCTATGGAGCTATGGAGCTCTGGTGCTATGGAGCTATGGAGCTCTGGTGCTATGGAGCTATGGAGCTCTGGTGCTATGGAGCTATGGAGCTCTGGTGCTATGGAGCTATGGAGCTCTGGAAGTATGGAGCTATGGAGCTCTGGAGGTATGGAGCTATGGAGCCCTGGAGCTATGGAGCCCTGGAGCTATGGAAGTATGGAGCTCTGGTGCTATGGAGCTATGGAGCTCTGGTGCTATGGAGCTATGGAGCTCTGGAGCTCTGGAGGTATGGAGCTATGGAGCTATGGAGCTCTGGAGGTATGGAGCTATGGAGCTATGGAAGTATGGAGCTCTGGTGCTATGGAGCTATGGAGCTCTGGTGCTATGGAGCTATGGAGCTCTGGTGCTATGGAGCTATGGAGCTATGGAGCTCTGGAAGTATGGAGCTCTGGTGCTATGGAGCTATGGAGCTCTGGTGCTATGGAGCTATGGAGCTCTGGTGCTATGGAGCTATGGAGCTCTGGTGCTATGGAGCTCTGGTGCTATGGAGCTCTGGTGCTATGGAGCTATGACGCTCTGGTGCTATGGAGCTATGGAGCTCTGGAGGTATGGAGCTCTGGAGGTATGGAGCTCTGGAGGTATGGAGCTTTGGAGCCCTGGAGCTCTGGAGGTATGGAGCTATGGTGCTATGGAGCTCTGAAGCCATGGAGCTCTGGTGCTATGGAGCTCTGGAGCTCTGGAGGTATGGAGCTCTGGAGGTATGGAGCTATGGAGCCCTGGAGCTCTGGAGGTATGGAGCTATGGTGCTATGGAGCTCTGAAGCCATGGAGCTCTGGTGCTATGGAGCTCTGGAGCTCTGGAGGTATGGAGCTCTGGAGGTATGGAGCTATGGAGCCCTGGAGCTCTGGAGGTATGGAGCTATGGTGCTATGGAGCTCTGAAGCCATGGAGCTCTGGTGCTATGGAGCTCTGGAGCTCTGGAGGTATGGAGCTCTGGAGGTATGGAGCTCTGGAGGTATGGAGCTATGGAGCCCTGGAGCTCTGGAGGTATGGAGCTATGGTGCTATGGAGCTCTGAAGCCATGGAGCTCTGGTGCTATGGAGCTCTGGAGGTATGGAGCTCTGGAGGTATGGAGCTCTGGAGGTATGGAGCTATGGAGCCCTGGAGCTCTGGAGGTATGGAGCTATGGTGCTATGGAGCTCTGAAGCCATGGAGCTCTGGTGCTATGGACCTATGGAACTCTGGTGCTATGGAGCTATGGAGGTATGGAGCCACCAGCCAGCACCCTCCGTGGCTGGATCAATGGAAGTGTTTTAGGTACCAGGCAGCCAAAGGGCCGAGGCCTCACGCTCGACCACGCCGGCGCAGAGTTCCAGCCGCTCGGATAAGCTCTGTCACTCACCCGCCGCGCAGCCACCGGTAACGGGGAAATGTCGCCGCCTTGTGGACACGCCGTTGTAAATGAATGGGCTTTCGCACTTAGTGCAATTTTCGCCAACTCTCTGACTTAGAGCTATGGAAGTATGGAGCTATGGAGCCACCAGCCACCCAGGCTGGAGCTCTGGAGCTCTGGAGGTATGGAGCTCTGGTGCTATGGAAGTATGGAGCTCTGGTGCTATGGAAGTATGGAGCTATGGAGGTATGGAAGTATGGAGCTATGGAAGTATGGAGCTATGGAGCTCTGGAAGTATGGAGCTATGGAGCTCTGGAGGTATGGAGCCCTGGAGCTATGGAGCCCTGGAGCTATGGAAGTATGGAGCTCTGGTGCTATGGAGCTATGGAGCTCTGGTGCTATGGAGCTATGGAGCTATGGAGCTCTGGAGCTATGGAGCTCTGGAGGTATGGAGCTATGGAGCTATGGAGCTCTGGAGGTATGGAGCTATGGAGCTATGGAAGTATGGAGCTCTGGTGCTATGGAGCTATGGAGCTCTGGTGCTATGGAGCTATGGAGCTCTGGTGCTATGAAGCTATGGAGCTATGGAGCTCTGGAAGTATGGAGCTCTGGTGCTATGGAGCTATGGAGCTCTGGTGCTATGGAGCTATGGAGCTCTGGTGCTATGGAGCTCTGGTGCTATGGAGCTCTGGTGCTATGGAGCTATGGAGCTCTGGTGCTATGGAGCTCTGGAGGTATGGAGCTCTGGAGGTATGGAGCTCTGGAGGTATGGAGCTATGGAGCCCTGGAGCTCTGGAGGTATGGAGCTATGGTGCTATGGAGCTCTGAAGCCATGGAGCTCTGGTGCTATGGAGCTATGGAGCTCTGGTGCTATGGAGCTATGGAGCTATGGAGCTCTGGAAGTATGGAGCTCTGGTGCTATGGAGCTATGGAGCTCTGGTGCTATGGAGCTATGGAGCTCTGGTGCTATGGAGCTATGGAGCTCTGGTGCTATGGTGCTATGGAGCTCTGAAGCCATGGAGCTCTGGTGCTATGGAGCTCTGGAGCTCTGGAGGTATGGAGCTCTGGAGGTATGGAGCTCTGGAGGTATGGAGCTATGGAGCCCTGGAGCTCTGGAGGTATGGAGCTATGGTGCTATGGAGCTCTGAAGCCATGGAGCTCTGGTGCTATGGAGCTCTGGAGGTATGGAGCTCTGGAGGTATGGAGCTCTGGAGGTATGGAGCTATGGAGCCCTGGAGCTCTGGAGGTATGGAGCTATGGTGCTATGGAGCTCTGAAGCCATGGAGCTCTGGTGCTATGGAGCTATGGAGCTCTGGTGCTATGGAGCTATGGAGGTATGGAGCCACCAGCCAGCACCCTCCGTGGCTGGATCAATGGAAGTGTTTTAGGTACCAGGCAGCCAAAGGGCCGAGGCCTCACGCTCGACCACGCCGGCGCAGAGTTCCAGCCGCTCGGATAAGCTCTGTCACTCACCCGCCGCGCAGCCACCGGTAACGGGGAAATGTCGCCGCCTTGTGGACACGCCGTTGTAAATGAATGGGCTTTCGCACGTAGTGCAATTTTCGCCAACTCTCTGACTTAGAGCTATGGAAGTATGGAGCTATGGAGCCACCAGCCACCCAGGCTGGAGCTCTGGAGCTCTGGAGGTATGGAGCTCTGGTGCTATGGAAGTATGGAGCTCTGGTGCTATGGAAGTATGGAGCTATGGAGGTATGGAAGTATGGAGCTATGGAAGTATGGAGCTATGGAGCTCTGGAAGTATGGAGCTATGGAGCTCTGGAGGTATGGAGCCCTGGAGCTATGGAGCCCTGGAGCTATGGAAGTATGGAGCTCTGGTGCTATGGAGCTCTGGTGCTATGGAGCTATGGAGCTATGGAGCTCTGGAGCTATGGAGCTCTGGAGGTATGGAGCTATGGAGCTATGGAGCTATGGAGCTCTGGAGGTATGGAGCTATGGAGCTATGGAAGTATGGAGCTCTGGTGCTATGGAGCTATGGAGCTCTGGTGCTATGGAGCTATGGAGCTCTGGTGCTATGGAGCTATGGAGCTCTGGAAGTATGGAGCTCTGGTGCTATGGAGCTATGGAGCTCTGGTGCTATGGAGCTATGGAGCTCTGGTGCTATGGAGCTCTGGTGCTATGGAGCTCTGGTGCTATGGAGCTATGGAGCTCTGGTGCTATGGAGCTCTGGAGGTATGGAGCTCTGGAGGTATGGTGCTCTGGAGGTATGGAGCTATGGAGCCCTGGAGCTCTGGAGGTATGGAGCTATGGTGCTATGGAGCTCTGAAGCCATGGAGCTCTGGTGCTATGGAGCTATGGAGCTCTGGTGCTATGGAGCTATGGAGCTATGGAGCTCTGGAAGTATGGAGCTCTGGTGCTATGGAGCTATGGAGCTCTGGTGCTATGGAGCTATGGAGCTCTGGTGCTATGGAGCTATGGAGCTCTGGTGCTATGGAGCTCTGGTGCTATGGAGCTCTGGAGCTCTGGTGCTATGGAGCTATGGAGCTCTGGTGCTATGGAGCTATGGAGCTATGGAGCTATGGAGCCCTGGAGCTCTGGAGGTATGGAGCTATGGTGCTATGGAGCTCTGAAGCCATGGAGCTCTGGTGCTATGGAGCTCTGGAGCTCTGGAGGTATGGAGCTCTGGAGGTATGGAGCTATGGAGCCCTGGAGCTCTGGAGGTATGGAGCTATGGAGCTCTGAAGCCATGGAGCTCTGGTGCTATGGAGCTCTGGAGCTCTGGAGGTATGGAGCTCTGGAGGTATGGAGCTATGGAGCCCTGGAGCTCTGGAGGTATGGAGCTATGGTGCTATGGAGCTCTGAAGCCATGGAGCTCTGGTGCTATGGAGCTCTGGAGCTCTGGAGGTATGGAGCTCTGGAGGTATGGAGCTCTGGAGGTATGGAGCTATGGAGCCCTGGAGCTCTGGAGGTATGGAGCTATGGTGCTATGGAGCTCTGAAGCCATGGAGCTCTGGTGCTATGGAGCTCTGGAGGTATGGAGCTCTGGAGGTATGGAGCTCTGGAGGTATGGAGCTATGGAGCCCTGGAGCTCTGGAGGTATGGAGCTATGGTGCTATGGAGCTCTGAAGCCATGGAGCTCTGGTGCTATGGACCTATGGAGCTCTGGTGCTATGGAGCTATGGAGGTATGGTGCTATGGAGCTATGGAGCTCTGGTGCTATGGAGCTCTGGTGCTATGGAGCTCTGGTGCTATGGAGCTATGGAGCTCTGGTGCTATGGAGCTATGGAGCTCTGGAGGTATGGAGCTCTGGAGGTATGGAGCTCTGGAGGTATGGAGCTATGGAGCCCTGGAGCTCTGGAGGTATGGAGCTATGGTGCTATGGAGCTCTGAAGCCATGGAGCTCTGGTGCTATGGAGCTCTGGAGCTCTGGAGGTATGGAGCTCTGGAGGTATGGAGCTATGGAGCCCTGGAGCTCTGGAGGTATGGAGCTATGGAGCTCTGAAGCCATGGAGCTCTGGTGCTATGGAGCTCTGGAGCTCTGGAGGTATGGAGCTCTGGAGGTATGGAGCTCTGGAGGTATGGAGCTATGGAGCCCTGGAGCTCTGGAGGTATGGAGCTATGGTGCTATGGAGCTCTGAAGCCATGGAGCTCTGGTGCTATGGAGCTCTGGAGCTCTGGAGGTATGGAGCTCTGGAGGTATGGAGCTATGGAGCCCTGGAGCTCTGGAGGTATGGAGCTATGGTGCTATGGAGCTCTGAAGCCATGGAGCTCTGGTGCTATGGAGCTCTGGAGCTCTGGAGGTATGGAGCTCTGGAGGTATGGAGCTCTGGAGGTATGGAGCTATGGAGCCCTGGAGCTCTGGAGGTATGGAGCTATGGTGCTATGGAGCTCTGAAGCCATGGAGCTCTGGTGCTATGGAGCTCTGGAGGTATGGAGCTCTGGAGGTATGGAGCTCTGGAGGTATGGAGCTATGGAGCCCTGGAGCTCTGGAGGTATGGAGCTATGGTGCTATGGAGCTCTGAAGCCATGGAGCTCTGGTGCTATGGACCTATGGAGCTCTGGTGCTATGGAGCTATGGAGGTATGGAGCCACCAGCCAGCACCCTCCGTGGCTGGATCAATGGAAGTGTTTTAGGTACCAGGCAGCCAAAGGGCCGAGGCCTCACGCTCGACCACGCCGGCGCAGAGTTCCAGCCGCTCGGATAAGCTCTGTCACTCACCCGCCGCGCAGCCACCGGTAACGGGGAAATGTCGCCGCCTTGTGGACACGCCGTTGTAAATGAATGGGCTTTCGCACTTAGTGCAATTTTCGCCAACTATCTGACTTAGAGCTATGGAAGTATGGAGCTATGGAGCCACCAGCCACCCAGGCTGGAGCTCTGGAGCTCTGGAGGTATGGAGCTCTGGTGCTATGGAAGTATGGAGCTCTGGTGCTATGGAAGTATGGAGCTATGGAGGTATGGAAGTATGGAGCTATGGAAGTATGGAGCTATGGAGCTCTGGAAGTATGGAGCTATGGAGCTCTGGAGGTATGGAGCCCTGGAGCTATGGAGCCCTGGAGCTATGGAAGTATGGAGCTCTGGTGCTATGGAGCTATGGAGCTCTGGTGCTATGGAGCTATGGAGCTATGGAGCTCTGGAGCTATGGAGCTCTGGAGGTATGGAGCTATGGAGCTATGGAGCTCTGGAGGTATGGAGCTATGGAAGTATGGAGCTCTGGTGCTATGGAGCTATGGAGCTCTGGTGCTATGGAGATATGGAGCTCTGGTGCTATGGAGCTATGGAGCTATGGAGCTCTGGAAGTATGGAGCTCTGGTGCTATGGAGCTATGGAGCTCTGGTGCTATGGAGCTATGGAGCTCTGGTGCTATGGAGCTCTGGTTCTATGGAGCTCTGGTGCTATGGAGCTATGGAGCTCTGGTGCTATGGAGCTCTGGAGGTGTGGAGCTCTGGAGGTATGGAGCTCTGGAGGTATGGAGCTATGGAGCCCTGGAGCTCTGGAGGTATGGAGCTATGGTGCTATGGAGCTCTGAAGCCATGGAGCTCTGGTGCTATGGAGCTATGGAGCTCTGGTGCTATGGAGCTATGGAGCTATGGAGCTCTGGAAGTATGGAGCTCTGGTGCTATGGAGCTATGGAGCTCTGGTGCTATGGAGCTATGGAGCTCTGGTGCTATGGAGCTATGGAGCTCTGGTGCTATGGAGCTCTGGTGCTATGGAGCTCTGGTGCTATGGAGCTATGGAGCTCTGGTGCTATGGAGCTATGGAGCTCTGGAGGTATGGAGCTCTGGAGGTATGGAGCTCTGGAGGTATGGAGCTATGGAGCCCTGGAGCTCTGGAGGTATGGAGCTATGGTGCTATGGAGCTCTGAAGCCATGGAGCTCTGGTGCTATGGAGCTCTGGAGCTCTGGAGGTATGGAGCTCTGGAGGTATGGAGCTATGGAGCCCTGGAGCTCTGGAGGTATGGAGCTATGGTGCTATGGAGCTCTGAAGCCATGGAGCTCTGGTGCTATGGAGCTCTGGAGCTCTGGAGGTATGGAGCTCTGGAGGTATGGAGCTCTGGAGGTATGGAGCTATGGAGCCCTGGAGCTCTGGAGGTATGGAGCTATGGTGCTATGGAGCTCTGAAGCCATGGAGCTCTGGTGCTATGGAGCTCTGGAGGTATGGAGCTCTGGAGGTATGGAGCTCTGGAGGTATGGAGCTATGGAGCCCTGGAGCTCTGGAGGTATGGAGCTATGGTGCTATGGAGCTCTGAAGCCATGGAGCTCTGGTGCTATGGAGCTCTGGAGGTATGGAGCTCTGGAGGTATGGAGCTCTGGAGGTATGGAGCTATGGAGCCCTGGAGCTCTGGAGGTATGGAGCTATGGTGCTATGGAGCTCTGAAGCCATGGAGCTCTGGTGCTATGGAGCTATGGAGCTCTGGTGCTATGGAGCTATGGAGGTATGGAGCCACCAGCCAGCACCCTCCGTGGCTGGATCAATGGAAGTGTTTTAGGTACCAGGCAGCCAAAGGGCCGAGGCCTCACGCTCGACCACGCCGGCGCAGAGTTCCAGCCGCTCGGATAAGCTCTGTCACTCACCCGCCGCGCAGCCACCGGTAACGGGGAAATGTCGCCGCCTTGTGGACACGCCGTTGTAAATGAATGGGCTTTCGCACTTAGTGCAATTTTCGCCAACTCTCTGACTGGAGCTATGGAAGTATGGAGCTATGGAGCCACCAGCCACCCAGGCTGGAGCTATGGAGCTCTGGAGGTATGGAGCTCTGGTGCTATGGAAGTATGGAGCTATGGAGCTATGGAAGTATGGAGCTATGGAGCTATGGAGCTCTGGAAGTATGGAGCTATGGAGCTCTGGAGGTATGGAGCTATGGAGCCCTGGAGCCCTGGAGCTATGGAGCCCTGGAGCTATGGAGCTATGGAGCCCTGGAGCTATGGAGCTATGGAGCCCTGGAGCTATGGAGCTATGGAGCTCTGGTGCTATGGAGCTATGGAGCTCTGGTGCTATGGAGCTATGGAGCTCTGGTGCTATGGAGCTATGGAGCTCTGGTGCTATGGAGCTATGGAGCTCTGGAAGTATGGAGCTATGGAGCTCTGGAGGTATGGAGCTATGGAGCTCTGGAGGTATGGAGCTATGGAGCCCTGGAGCTATGGAGCCCTGGAGCTATGGAAGTATGGAGCTCTGGTGCTATGGAGCTATGGAGCTCTGGTGCTATGGAGCTATGGAGCTCTGGAGCTATGGAGCTCTGGAGGTATGGAGCTATGGAGCTCTGGAGGTATGGAGCTATGGAGCTATGGAAGTATGGAGCTCTGGTGCTATGGAGCTATGGAGCTCTGGTGCTATGGAGCTATGGAGCTCTGGTGCTATGGAGCTATGGAGCTATGGAGCTCTGGAAGTATGGAGCTCTGGTGCTATGGAGCTATGGAGCTCTGGTGCTATGGAGCTATGGAGCTCTGGTGCTATGGAGCTATGGAGCTCTGGTGCTATGGAGCTATGGTGCTATGGAGCTCTGGTGCTATGGAGCTCTGAAGCCATGGAGCTCTGGTGCTATGGAGCTCTGGAGGTATGGAGCTCTGGAGGTATGGAGCTCTGGAGGTATGGAGCTATGGAGCCCTGGAGCTCTGGAGGTATGGAGCTATGGTGCTATGGAGCTCTGAAGCCATGGAGCTCTGGTGCTATGGACCTATGGAGCTCTGGTGCTATGGAGCTATGGAGGTATGGAGCCACCAGCCAGCACCCTCCGTGGCTGGATCAATGGAAGTGTTTTAGGTACCAGGCAGCCAAAGGGCCGAGGCCTCACGCTCGACCACGCCGGCGCAGAGTTCCAGCCGCTCGGATAAGCTCTGTCACTCACCCGCCGCGCAGCCACCGGTAACGGGGAAATGTCGCCGCCTTGTGGACACGCCGTTGTAAATGAATGGGCTTTCGCACTTAGTGCAATTTTCGCCAACTCTCTGACTTAGAGCTATGGAAGTATGGAGCTATGGAGCCACCAGCCACCCAGGCTGGAGCTCTGGAGCTCTGGAGGTATGGAGCTCTGGTGCTATGGAAGTATGGAGCTCTGGTGCTATGGAAGTATGGAGCTATGGAGGTATGGAAGTATGGAGCTATGGAAGTATGGAGCTATGGAGCTCTGGAAGTATGGAGCTATGGAGCTCTGGAGGTATGGAGCCCTGGAGCTATGGAGCCCTGGAGCTATGGAAGTATGGAGCTCTGGTGCTATGGAGCTATGGAGCTCTGGTGCTATGGAGCTATGGAGCTATGGAGCTCTGGAGCTATGGAGCTCTGGAGGTATGGAGCTATGGAGCTATGGAGCTCTGGAGGTATGGAGCTATGGAGCTATGGAAGTATGGAGCTCTGGTGCTATGGAGCTATGGAGCTCTGGTGCTATGGAGCTATGGAGCTCTGGTGCTATGAAGCTATGGAGCTATGGAGCTCTGGAAGTATGGAGCTCTGGTGCTATGGAGCTATGGAGCTCTGGTGCTATGGAGCTATGGAGCTCTGGTGCTATGGAGCTCTGGTGCTATGGAGCTCTGGTGCTATGGAGCTATGGAGCTCTGGTGCTATGGAGCTCTGGAGGTATGGAGCTCTGGAGGTATGGAGCTCTGGAGGTATGGAGCTATGGAGCCCTGGAGCTCTGGAGGTATGGAGCTATGGTGCTATGGAGCTCTGAAGCCATGGAGCTCTGGTGCTATGGAGCTATGGAGCTCTGGTGCTATGGAGCTATGGAGCTATGGAGCTCTGGAAGTATGGAGCTCTGGTGCTATGGAGCTATGGAGCTCTGGTGCTATGGAGCTATGGAGCTCTGGTGCTATGGAGCTATGGAGCTCTGGTGCTATGGAGCTCTGGTGCTATGGAGCTCTGGTGCTATGGAGCTATGGAGCTCTGGTGCTATGGAGCTATGGAGTTCTGGAGGTATGGAGCTCTGGAGGTATGGAGCTCTGGAGGTATGGAGCTATGGAGCCCTGGAGCTCTGGAGGTATGGAGCTATGGTGCTATGGAGCTCTGAAGCCATGGAGCTCTGGTGCTATGGAGCTCTGGAGCTCTGGAGGTATGGAGCTCTGGAGGTATGGAGCTATGGAGCCCTGGAGCTCTGGAGGTATGGAGCTATGGTGCTATGGAGCTCTGAAGCCATGGAGCTCTGGTGCTATGGAGCTCTGGAGCTCTGGAGGTATGGAGCTCTGGAGGTATGGAGCTCTGGAGGTATGGAGCTATGGAGCCCTGGAGCTCTGGAGGTATGGAGCTATGGTGCTATGGAGCTCTGAAGCCATGGAGCTCTGGTGCTATGGAGCTCTGGAGGTATGGAGCTCTGGAGGTATGGAGCTCTGGAGGTATGGAGCTATGGAGCCCTGGAGCTCTGGAGGTATGGAGCTATGGTGCTATGGAGCTCTGAAGCCATGGAGCTCTGGTGCTATGGAGCTCTGGTGCTATGGAGCTCTGGAGGTATGGAGCTCTGGAGGTATGGAGCTCTGGAGGTATGGAGCTATGGAGCCCTGGAGCTCTGGAGGTATGGAGCTATGGTGCTATGGAGCTCTGAAGCCATGGAGCTCTGGTGCTATGGAGCTATGGAGCTCTGGTGCTATGGAGCTATGGAGGTATGGAGCCACCAGCCAGCACCCTCCGTGGCTGGATCAATGGAAGTGTTTTAGGTACCAGGCAGCCAAAGGGCCGAGGCCTCACGCTCGACCACGCCGGCGCAGAGTTCCAGCCGCTCGGATAAGCTCTGTCACTCACCCGCCGCGCAGCCACCGGTAACGGGGAAATGTCGCCGCCTGGCGGACACGCCGTTGTAAATGAATGGGCTTTCGCACTTAGTGCAATTTTCGCCAACTCTCTGACTTAGAGCTATGGAAGTATGGAGCTATGGAGCCACCAGCCACCCAGGCTGGAGCTATGGAGCTCTGGAGGTATGGAGCTCAGGTGCTATGGAAGTATGGAGCTATGGAGCTATGGAAGTATGGAGCTATGGAGCTATGGAGCTCTGGAAGTATGGAGCTATGGAGCTCTGGAGGTATGGAGCTATGGAGCCCTGGAGCCCTGGAGCTATGGAGCTCTGGTGCTATGGAGGTATGGAGCTCTGGAGGTATGGAGCTCTGGAGGTATGGAGCTATGGAGCTATGGAGCCCTGGAGCTATGGAGCTATGGAGCCCTGGAGCTATGGAGCTATGGAGCCCTGGAGCTATGGAGCTATGGAGCTCTGGTGCTATGGAGCTATGGAGCTCTGGTGCTATGGAGCTATGGAGCTCTGGTGCTATGGAGCTATGGAGCTCTGGTGCTATGGAGCTATGGAGCTCTGGAAGTATGGAGCTATGGAGCTCTGGAGGTATGGAGCTATGGAGCCCTGGAGCTATGGAGCCCTGGAGCTATGGAAGTATGGAGCTCTGGTGCTATGGAGCTATGGAGCTCTGGTGCTATGGAGCTATGGAGCTCTGGAGCTATGGAGCTCTGGAGGTATGGAGCTATGGAGCTCTGGAGGTATGGAGCTATGGAGCTATGGAAGTATGGAGCTCTGGTGCTATGGAGCTATGGAGCTCTGGTGCTATGGAGCTATGGAGCTCTGGTGCTATGGAGCTATGGAGCTATGGAGCTCTGGAAGTATGGAGCTCTGGTGCTATGGAGCTATGGAGCTCTGGTGCTATGGAGCTATGGAGCTCTGGTGCTATGGAGCTATGGAGCTCTGGTGCTATGGAGCTCTGGTGCTATGGAGCTATGGAGCTCTGGTGCTATGGAGCTATGGAGCTCTGGAGGTATGGAGCTCTGGAGGTATGGAGCTCTGGAGGTATGGAGCTTTGGAGCCCTGGAGCTCTGGAGGTATGGAGCTATGGTGCTATGGAGCTCTGAAGCCATGGAGCTCTGGTGCTATGGAGCTCTGGAGCTCTGGAGGTATGGAGCTCTGGAGGTATGGAGCTATGGAGCCCTGGAGCTCTGGAGGTATGGAGCTATGGTGCTATGGAGCTCTGAAGCCATGGAGCTCTGGTGCTATGGAGCTCTGGAGCTCTGGAGGTATGGAGCTCTGGAGGTATGGAGCTATGGAGCCCTGGAGCTCTGGAGGTATGGAGCTATGGTGCTATGGAGCTCTGAAGCCATGGAGCTCTGGTGCTATGGAGCTCTGGAGCTCTGGAGGTATGGAGCTCTGGAGGTATGGAGCTCTGGAGGTATGGAGCTATGGAGCCCTGGAGCTCTGGAGGTATGGAGCTATGGTGCTATGGAGCTCTGAAGCCATGGAGCTCTGGTGCTATGGAGCTCTGGAGGTATGGAGCTCTGGAGGTATGGAGCTCTGGAGGTATGGAGCTATGGAGCCCTGGAGCTCTGGAGGTATGGAGCTATGGTGCTATGGAGCTCTGAAGCCATGGAGCTCTGGTGCTATGGAGCTCTGGAGGTATGGAGCTCTGGAGGTATGGAGCTCTGGAGGTATGGAGCTATGGAGCCCTGGAGCTCTGGAGGTATGGAGCTATGGTGCTATGGAGCTCTGAAGCCATGGAGCTCTGGTGCTATGGAGCTCTGGAGGTATGGAGCTCTGGAGGTATGGAGCTCTGGAGGTATGGAGCTATGGAGCCCTGGAGCTCTGGAGGTATGGAGCTATGGTGCTATGGAGCTCTGAAGCCATGGAGCTCTGGTGCTATGGAGCTATGGAGCTCTGGTGCTATGGAGCTATGGAGGTATGGAGCCACCAGCCAGCACCCTCCGTGGCTGGATCAATGGAAGTGTTTTAGGTACCAGGCAGCCAAAGGGCCGAGGCCTCACGCTCGACCACGCCGGCGCAGAGTTCCAGCCGCTCGGATAAGCTCTGTCACTCACCCGCCGCGCAGCCACCGGTAACGGGGAAATGTCGCCGCCTTGTGGACACGCCGTTGTAAATGAATGGGCTTTCGCACTTAGTGCAATTTTCGCCAACTCTCTGACTTAGAGCTATGGAAGTATGGAGCTATGGAGCCACCAGCCACCCAGGCTGGAGCTCTGGAGCTCTGGAGGTATGGAGCTCTGGTGCTATGGAAGTATGGAGCTCTGGTGCTATGGAAGTATGGAGCTATGGAGGTATGGAAGTATGGAGCTATGGAAGTATGGAGCTATGGAGCTCTGGAAGTATGGAGCTATGGAGCTCTGGAGGTATGGAGCGCTGGAGCTATGGAGCCCTGGAGCTATGGAAGTATGGAGCTCTGGTGCTATGGAGCTATGGAGCTCTGGTGCTATGGAGCTCTGGAGGTATGGAGCTATGGAGCCCTGGAGCTCTGGAGGTATGGAGCTATGGTGCTATGGAGCTCTGAAGCCATGGAGCTCTGGTGCTATGGAGCTCTGGAGGTATGGAGCTCTGGAGGTATGGAGCTCTGGAGGTATGGAGCTATGGAGCCCTGGAGCTCTGGAGGTATGGAGCTATGGTGCTATGGAGCTCTGAAGCCATGGAGCTCTGGTGCTATGGAGCTCTGGAGGTATGGAGCTCTGGAGGTATGGAGCTCTGGAGGTATGGAGCTATGGAGCCCTGGAGCTCTGGAGGTATGGAGCTATGGTGCTATGGAGCTCTGAAGCCATGGAGCTCTGGTGCTATGGAGCTCTGGAGGTATGGAGCTCTGGAGGTATGGAGCTCTGGAGGTATGGAGCTATGGAGCCCTGGAGCTCTGGAGGTATGGAGCTATGGTGCTATGGAGCTCTGAAGCCATGGAGCTCTGGTGCTATGGAGCTATGGAGCTCTGGTGCTATGGAGCTATGGAGGTATGGAGCCACCAGCCAGCACCCTCCGTGGCTGGATCAATGGAAGTGTTTTAGGTACCAGGCAGCCAAAGGGCCGAGGCCTCACGCTCGACCACGCCGGCGCAGAGTTCCAGCCGCTCGGATAAGCTCTGTCACTCACCCGCCGCGCAGCCACCGGTAACGGGGAAATGTCGCCGCCTTGTGGACACGCCGTTGTAAATGAATGGGCTTTCGCACTTAGTGCAATTTTCGCCAACTCTCTGACTTAGAGCTATGGAAGTATGGAGCTATGGAGCCACCAGCCACCCAGGCTGGAGCTCTGGAGCTCTGGAGGTATGGAGCTCTGGTGCTATGGAAGTATGGAGCTCTGGTGCTATGGAAGTATGGAGCTATGGAGGTATGGAAGTATGGAGCTATGGAAGTATGGAGCTATGGAGCTCTGGAAGTATGGAGCTATGGAGCTCTGGAGGTATGGAGCGCTGGAGCTATGGAGCCCTGGAGCTATGGAAGTATGGAGCTCTGGTGCTATGGAGCTATGGAGCTCTGGTGCTATGGAGCTATGGAGCTATGGAGCTCTGGAGCTATGGAGCTCTGGAGGTATGCAGCTATGGAGCTATGGAGCTCTGGAGGTATGGAGCTATGGAGCTATGGAAGTATGGAGCTCTGGTGCTATGGAGCTATGGAGCTCTGGTGCTATGGAGCTATGGAGCTCTGGTGCTATGGAGCTATGGAGCTATGGAGCTCTGGAAGTATGGAGCTCTGGTGCTATGGAGCTATGGAGCTCTGGTGCTATGGAGCTATGGAGCTCTGGTGCTATGGAGCTATGGAGCTCTGGTGCTATGGAGCTCTGGTGCTATGGAGCTCTGGTGCTATGGAGCTATGGAGCTCTGGTGCTATGGAGCTATGGAGCTCTGGAGGTATGGAGCTCTGGAGGTATGGAGCTCTGGAGGTATGGAGCTATGGAGCCCTGGAGCTCTGGAGGTATGGAGCTATGGTGCTATGGAGCTCTGAAGCCATGGAGCTCTGGTGCTATGGAGCTCTGGAGCTCTGGAGGTATGGAGCTCTGGAGGTATGGAGCTATGGAGCCCTGGAGCTCTGGAGGTATGGAGCTATGGAGCTCTGAAGCCATGGAGCTCTGGTGCTATGGAGCTCTGGAGCTCTGGAGGTATGGAGCTCTGGAGGTATGGAGCTCTGGAGGTATGGAGCTATGGAGCCCTGGAGCTCTGGAGGTATGGAGCTATGGTGCTATGGAGCTCTGAAGCCATGGAGCTCTGGTGCTATGGAGCTCTGGAGGTATGGAGCTCTGGAGGTATGGAGCTATGGAGCCCTGGAGCTCTCGAGGTATGGAGCTATGGTGCTATGGAGCTCTGAAGCCATGGAGCTCTGGTGCTATGGAGCTCTGGAGGTATGGAGCTCTGGAGGTATGGAGCTCTGGAGGTATGGAGCTATGGAGCCCTGGAGCTCTGGAGGTATGGAGCTATGGTGCTATGGAGCTCTGAAGCCATGGAGCTCTGGTGCTATGGAGCTATGGAGCTCTGGTTCTATGGAGCTATGGAGGTATGGAGCCACCAGCCAGCACCCTCCGTGGCTGGATCAATGGAAGTGTTTTAGGTACCAGGCAGCCAAAGGGCCGAGGCCTCACGCTCGACCACGCCGGCGCAGAGTTCCAGCCGCTCGGATAAGCTCTGTCACTCACCCGCCGCGCAGCCACCGGTAACGGGGAAATGTCGCCGCCTGGCGGACACGCCGTTGTAAATGAATGGGCTTTCGCACTTAGTGCAATTTTCGCCAACTCTCTGACTTAGAGCTATGGAAGTATGGAGCTATGGAGGCACCAGCCACCCAGGCTGGAGCTATGGAGCTCTGGAGGTATGGAGCTCAGGTGCTATGGAAGTATGGAGCTATGGAGCTATGGAAGTATGGAGCTATGGAGCTATGGAGCTCTGGAAGTATGGAGCTATGGAGCTCTGGAGGTATGGAGCTATGGAGCCCTGGAGCCCTGGAGCTATGGAGCTCTGGTGCTATGGAGGTATGGAGCTCTGGAGGTATGGAGCTCTGGAGGTATGGAGCTATGGAGCTATGGAGCCCTGGAGCTATGGAGCTATGGAGCCCTGGAGCTATGGAGCTATGGAGCCCTGGAGCTATGGAGCTATGGAGCTCTGGTGCTATGGAGCTATGGAGCTCTGGTGCTATGGAGCTATGGAGCTCTGGTGCTATGGAGCTATGGAGCTCTGGTGCTATGGAGCTATGGAGCTCTGGAAGTATGGAGCTATGGAGCTCTGGAGGTATGGAGCTATGGAGCCCTGGAGCTATGGAGCCCTGGAGCTATGGAAGTATGGAGCTCTGGTGCTATGGAGCTCTGGTGCTATGGAGCTATGGAGCTCTGGAGCTATGGAGCTCTGGAGGTATGGAGCTATGGAGCTATGGAGCTCTGGAGGTATGGAGCTATGGAGCTATGGAAGTATGGAGCTCTGGTGCTATGGAGCTATGGAGCTCTGGTGCTATGGAGCTATGGAGCTCTGGTGCTATGGAGCTATGGAGCTATGGAGCTCTGGAAGTATGGAGCTCTGGTGCTATGGAGCTATGGAGCTCTGGTGCTATGGAGCTATGGAGCTCTGGTGCTATGGAGCTATGGAGCTCTGGTGCTATGGAGCTCTGGTGCTATGGAGCTCTGGTGCTATGGAGCTATGGAGCTCTGGTGCTATGGAGCTATGGAGCTCTGGAGGTATGGAGCTCTGGAGGTATGGAGCTCTGGAGGTATGGAGCTTTGGAGCCCTGGAGCTCTGGAGGTATGGAGCTATGGTGCTATGGAGCTCTGAAGCCATGGAGCTCTGGTGCTATGGAGCTCTGGAGCTCTGGAGGTATGGAGCTCTGGAGGTATGGAGCTATGGAGCCCTGGAGCTCTGGAGGTATGGAGCTATGGTGCTATGGAGCTCTGAAGCCATGGAGCTCTGGTGCTCTGGTGCTATGGAGCTATGGAGCTATGGAAGTATGGAGCTATGGAGCTATGGAAGTATGGAGCTATGGAGCTATGGAGCTCTGGAAGTATGGAGCTATGGAGCTCTGGAGGTATGGAGCTATGGAGCCCTGGAGCCCTGGAGCTATGGAGCCCTGGAGCTATGGAGCTATGGAGCCCTGGAGCTATGGAGCTATGGAGCCCTGGAGCTATGGAGCTATGGAGCTCTGGTGCTATGGAGCTATGGAGCTCTGGTGCTATGGAGCTATGGAGCTCTGGTGCTATGGAGCTATGGAGCTCTGGTGCTATGGAGCTATGGAGCTCTGGAAGTATGGAGCTATGGAGCTCTGGAGGTATGGAGCTATGGAGCTCTGGAGGTATGGAGCTATGGAGCCCTGGAGCTATGGAGCCCTGGAGCTATGGAAGTATGGAGCTCTGGTGCTATGGAGCTATGGAGCTCTGGTGCTATGGAGCTATGGAGCTCTGGAGCTATGGAGCTCTGGAGGTATGGAGCTATGGAGCTCTGGAGGTATGGAGCTATGGAGCTATGGAAGTATGGAGCTCTGGTGCTATGGAGCTCTGGAGCTATGGAGCTCTGGAGGTATGGAGCTATGGAGCTCTGGAAGTATGGAGCTATGGAGCTATGGAAGTATGGAGCTCTGGTGCTATGGAGCTATGGAGCTCTGGTGCTATGGAGCTATGGAGCTCTGGTGCTATGGAGCTATGGAGCTATGGAGCTCTGGAAGTATGGAGCTCTGGTGCTATGGAGCTATGGAGCTCTGGTGCTATGGAGCTATGGAGCTCTGGTGCTATGGAGCTATGGAGCTCTGGTGCTATGGAGCTATGGTGCTATGGAGCTCTGGTGCTATGGAGCTATGGAGCTCTGGTGCTATGGAGCTATGGAGCTCTGGAGGTATGGAGCTCTGGAGGTATGGAGCTCTGGAGGTATGGAGCTTTGGAGCCCTGGAGCTCTGGAGGTATGGAGCTATGGTGCTATGGAGCTCTGAAGCCATGGAGCTCTGGTGCTATGGAGCTATGGAGCTCTGGTGCTATGGAGCTATGGAGGTATGGAGCTATGGAGCCCTGGAGCTCTGGAGGTATGGAGCTATGGTGCTATGGAGCTCTGAAGCCATGGAGCTCTGGTGCTATGGAGCTCTGGAGCTCTGGAGGTATGGAGCTCTGGAGGTATGGAGCTATGGAGCCCTGGAGCTCTGGAGGTATGGAGCTATGGTGCTATGGAGCTCTGAAGCCATGGAGCTCTGGTGCTATGGAGCTCTGGAGCTCTGGAGGTATGGAGCTCTGGAGGTATGGAGCTCTGGAGGTATGGAGCTATGGAGCCCTGGAGCTCTGGAGGTATGGAGCTATGGTGCTATGGAGCTCTGAAGCCATGGAGCTCTGGTGCTATGGAGCTCTGGAGGTATGGAGCTCTGGAGGTATGGAGCTCTGGAGGTATGGAGCTATGGAGCCCTGGAGCTCTGGAGGTATGGAGCTATGGTGCTATGGAGCTCTGAAGCCATGGAGCTCTGGTGCTATGGAGCTATGGAGCTCTGGTGCTATGGAGCTATGGAGGTATGGAGCCACCAGCCAGCACCCTCCGTGGCTGGATCAATGGAAGTGTTTTAGGTACCAGGCAGCCAAAGGGCCGAGGCCTCACGCTCGACCACGCCGGCGCAGAGTTCCAGCCGCTCGGATAAGCTCTGTCACTCACCCGCCGCGCAGCCACCGGTAACGGGGAAATGTCGCCGCCTTGTGGACACGCCGTTGTAAATGAATGGGCTTTCGCACTTAGTGCAATTTTCGCCAACTCTCTGACTTAGAGCTATGGAGGTATGGAGCTCTGGAGGTATGGAGCTATGGAGCCCTGGAGCTCTGGAGGTATGGAGCTATGGTGCTATGGAGCTCTGAAGCCATGGAGCTCTGGTGCTATGGAGCTCTGGAGCTCTGGAGGTATGGAGCTCTGGAGGTATGGAGCTCTGGAGGTATGGAGCTATGGAGCCCTGGAGCTCTGGAGGTATGGAGCTATGGTGCTATGGAGCTCTGAAGCCATGGAGCTCTGGTGCTATGGAGCTCTGGAGGTATGGAGCTCTGGAGGTATGGAGCTCTGGAGGTATGGAGCTATGGAGCCCTGGAGCTCTGGAGGTATGGAGCTATGGTGCTATGGAGCTCTGAAGCCATGGAGCTCTGGTGCTATGGAGCTCTGGAGGTATGGAGCTCTGGAGGTATGGAGCTCTGGAGGTATGGAGCTATGGAGCCCTGGAGCTCTGGAGGTATGGAGCTATGGTGCTATGGAGCTCTGAAGCCATGGAGCTCTGGTGCTATGGAGCTATGGAGCTCTGGTGCTATGGAGCTATGGAGGTATGGAGCCACCAGCCAGCACCCTCCGTGGCTGGATCAATGGAAGTGTTTTAGGTACCAGGCAGCCAAAGGGCCGAGGCCTCACGCTCGACCATGCCGGCGCAGAGTTCCAGCCGCTCGGATAAGCTCTGTCACTCACCCGCCGCGCAGCCACCGGTAACGGGGAAATGTCGCCGCCTTGTGGACACGCCGTTGTAAATGAATGGGCTTTCGCACTTAGTGCAATTTTCGCCAACTCTCTGACTGGAGCTATGGAAGTATGGAGCTATGGAGCCACCAGCCACCCAGGCTGGAGCTATGGAGCTCTGGAGGTATGGAGCTCTGGTGCTATGGAAGTATGGAGCTATGGAGCTATGGAAGTATGGAGCTATGGAGCTATGGAGCTCTGGAAGTATGGAGCTATGGAGCTCTGGAGGTATGGAGCTATGGAGCCCTGGAGCCCTGGAGCTATGGAGCCCTGGAGCTATGGAGCTATGGAGCCCTGGAGCTATGGAGCTATGGAGCCCTGGAGCTATGGAGCTATGGAGCTCTGGTGCTATGGAGCTATGGAGCTCTGGTGCTATGGAGCTATGGAGCTCTGGTGCTATGGAGCTATGGAGCTCTGGTGCTATGGAGCTATGGAGCTCTGGAAGTATGGAGCTATGGAGCTCTGGAGGTATGGAGCTATGGAGCTCTGGAGGTATGGAGCTATGGAGCCCTGGAGCTATGGAGCCCTGGAGCTATGGAAGTATGGAGCTCTGGTGCTATGGAGCTATGGAGCTCTGGTGCTATGGAGCTATGGAGCTCTGGAGCTATGGAGCTCTGGAGGTATGGAGCTATGGAGCTCTGGAGGTATGGAGCTATGGAGCTATGGAAGTATGGAGCTCTGGTGCTATGGAGCTATGGAGCTCTGGTGCTATGGAGCTATGGAGCTCTGGTGCTATGGAGCTATGGAGCTATGGAGCTCTGGAAGTATGGAGCTCTGGTGCTATGGAGCTATGGAGCTCTGGTGCTATGGAGCTATGGAGCTCTGGTGCTATGGAGCTATGGAGCTCTGGTGCTATGGAGCTATGGTGCTATGGAGCTCTGGTGCTATGGAGCTCTGGTGCTATGGAGCTATGGAGCTCTGGAGGTATGGAGCTCTGGAGGTATGGAGCTCTGGAGGTATGGAGCTTTGGAGCCCTGGAGCTCTGGAGGTATGGAGCTATGGTGCTATGGAGCTCTGAAGCCATGGAGCTCTGGTGCTATGGAGCTATGGAGCTCTGGTGCTATGGAGCTATGGAGGTATGGAGCCACCAGCCAGCACCCTCCGTGGCTGGATCAATGGAAGTGTTTTAGGTACCAGGCAGCCAAAGGGCCGAGGCCTCACGCTCGACCACGCCGGCGCAGAGTTCCAGCCGCTCGGATAAGCTCTGTCACTCACCCGCCGCGCAGCCACCGGTAACGGGGAAATGTCGCCGCCTTGTGGACACGCCGTTGTAAATGAATGGGCTTTCGCACTTAGTGCAATTTTCGCCAACTCTCTGACTTAGAGCTATGGAAGTATGGAGCTATGGAGCCACCAGCCACCCAGGCTGGAGCTCTGGAGCTCTGGAGGTATGGAGCTCTGGTGCTATGGAAGTATGGAGCTCTGGTGCTATGGAAGTATGGAGCTATGGAGGTATGGAAGTATGGAGCTATGGAAGTATGGAGCTATGGAGCTCTGGAAGTATGGAGCTATGGAGCTCTGGAGGTATGGAGCCCTGGAGCTATGGAGCCCTGGAGCTATGGAAGTATGGAGCTCTGGTGCTATGGAGCTATGGAGCTCTGGTGCTATGGAGCTATGGAGCTATGGAGCTCTGGAGCTATGGAGCTCTGGAGGTATGGAGCTATGGAGCTATGGAGCTCTGGAGGTATGGAGCTATGGAGCTATGGAAGTATGGAGCTCTGGTGCTATGGAGCTATGGAGCTCTGGTGCTATGGAGCTATGGAGCTCTGGTGCTATGGAGCTATGGAGCTATGGAGCTCTGGAAGTATGGAGCTCTGGTGCTATGGAGCTATGGAGCTCTGGTGCTATGGAGCTATGGAGCTCTGGTGCTATGGAGCTCTGGTGCTATGGAGCTCTGGTGCTATGGAGATATGGAGCTCTGGTGCTATGGAGCTCTGGAGGTATGGAGCTCTGGAGGTATGGAGCTCTGGAGGTATGGAGCTATGGAGCCCTGGAGCTCTGGAGGTATGGAGCTATGGTGCTATGGAGCTCTGAAGCCATGGAGCTCTGGTGCTATGGAGCTATGGAGCTCTGGTGCTATGGAGCTATGGAGCTATGGAGCTCTGGAAGTATGTAGCTCTGGTGCTATGGAGCTATGGAGCTCTGGTGCTATGGAGCTATGGAGCTCTGGTGCTATGGAGCTATGGAGCTCTGGTGCTATGGAGCTCTGGTGCTATGGAGCTCTGGTGCTATGGAGCTATGGAGCTCTGGTGCTATGGAGCTATGGAGTTCTGGAGGTATGGAGCTCTGGAGGTATGGAGCTCTGGAGGTATGGAGCTATGGAGCCCTGGAGCTCTGGAGGTATGGAGCTATGGTGCTATGGAGCTCTGAAGCCATGGAGCTCTGGTGCTATGGAGCTCTGGAGCTCTGGAGGTATGGAGCTCTGGAGGTATGGAGCTATGGAGCCCTGGAGCTCTGGAGGTATGGAGCTATGGTGCTATGGAGCTCTGAAGCCATGGAGCTCTGGTGCTATGGAGCTCTGGAGCTCTGGAGCTCTGGAGGTATGGAGCTCTGGAGGTATGGAGCTCTGGAGGTATGGAGCTATGGAGCCCTGGAGCTCTGGAGGTATGGAGCTATGGTGCTATGGAGCTCTGAAGCCATGGAGCTCTGGTGCTATGGAGCTCTGGAGGTATGGAGCTCTGGAGGTATGGAGCTCTGGAGGTATGGAGCTATGGAGCCCTGGAGCTCTGGAGGTATGGAGCTATGGTGCTATGGAGCTCTGAAGCCATGGAGCTCTGGTGCTATGGAGCTCTGGTGCTATGGAGCTCTGGAGGTATGGAGCTCTGGAGGTATGGAGCTCTGGAGGTATGGAGCTATGGAGCCCTGGAGCTCTGGAGGTATGGAGCTATGGTGCTATGGAGCTCTGAAGCCATGGAGCTCTGGTGCTATGGAGCTATGGAGCTCTGGTGCTATGGAGCTATGGAGGTATGGAGCCACCAGCCAGCACCCTCCGTGGCTGGATCAATGGAAGTGTTTTAGGTACCAGGCAGCCAAAGGGCCGAGGCCTCACGCTCGACCACGCCGGCGCAGAGTTCCAGCCGCTCGGATAAGCTCTGTCACTCACCCGCCGCGCAGCCACCGGTAACGGGGAAATGTCGCCGCCTGGCGGACACGCCGTTGTAAATGAATGGGCTTTCGCACTTAGTGCAATTTTCGCCAACTCTCTGACTTAGAGCTATGGAAGTATGGAGCTATGGAGCCACCAGCCACCCAGGCTGGAGCTATGGAGCTCTGGAGGTATGGAGCTCAGGTGCTATGGAAGTATGGAGCTATGGAGCTATGGAAGTATGGAGCTATGGAGCTATGGAGCTCTGGAAGTATGGAGCTATGGAGCTCTGGAGGTATGGAGCTATGGAGCCCTGGAGCCCTGGAGCTATGGAGCTCTGGTGCTATGGAGGTATGGAGCTCTGGAGGTATGGAGCTCTGGAGGTATGGAGCTATGGAGCTATGGAGCCCTGGAGCTATGGAGCTATGGAGCCCTGGAGCTATGGAGCTATGGAGCCCTGGAGCTATGGAGCTATGGAGCTCTGGTGCTATGGAGCTATGGAGCTCTGGTGCTATGGAGCTATGGAGCTCTGGTGCTATGGAGCTATGGAGCTCTGGTGCTATGGAGCTATGGAGCTCTGGAAGTATGGAGCTATGGAGCTCTGGAGGTATGGAGCTATGGAGCCCTGGAGCTATGGAGCCCTGGAGCTATGGAAGTATGGAGCTCTGGTGCTATGGAGCTATGGAGCTCTGGTGCTATGGAGCTATGGAGCTCTGGAGCTATGGAGCTCTGGAGGTATGGAGCTATGGAGCTCTGGAGGTATGGAGCTATGGAGCTATGGAAGTATGGAGCTCTGGTGCTATGGAGCTATGGAGCTCTGGTGCTATGGAGCTATGGAGCTCTGGTGCTATGGAGCTATGGAGCTATGGAGCTCTGGAAGTATGGAGCTCTGGTGCTATGGAGCTATGGAGCTCTGGTGCTATGGAGCTATGGAGCTCTGGTGCTATGGAGCTATGGAGCTCTGGTGCTATGGAGCTCTGGTGCTATGGAGCTATGGAGCTCTGGTGCTATGGAGCTATGGAGCTCTGGAGGTATGGAGCTCTGGAGGTATGGAGCTCTGGAGGTATGGAGCTTTGGAGCCCTGGAGCTCTGGAGGTATGGAGCTATGGTGCTATGGAGCTCTGAAGCCATGGAGCTCTGGTGCTATGGAGCTCTGGAGCTCTGGAGGTATGGAGCTCTGGAGGTATGGAGCTATGGAGCCCTGGAGCTCTGGAGGTATGGAGCTATGGTGCTATGGAGCTCTGAAGCCATGGAGCTCTGGTGCTATGGAGCTCTGGAGCTCTGGAGGTATGGAGCTCTGGAGGTATGGAGCTATGGAGCCCTGGAGCTCTGGAGGTATGGAGCTATGGTGCTATGGAGCTCTGAAGCCATGGAGCTCTGGTGCTATGGAGCTCTGGAGCTCTGGAGGTATGGAGCTCTGGAGGTATGGAGCTCTGGAGGTATGGAGCTATGGAGCCCTGGAGCTCTGGAGGTATGGAGCTATGGTGCTATGGAGCTCTGAAGCCATGGAGCTCTGGTGCTATGGAGCTCTGGAGGTATGGAGCTCTGGAGGTATGGAGCTCTGGAGGTATGGAGCTATGGAGCCCTGGAGCTCTGGAGGTATGGAGCTATGGTGCTATGGAGCTCTGAAGCCATGGAGCTCTGGTGCTATGGAGCTCTGGAGGTATGGAGCTCTGGAGGTATGGAGCTCTGGAGGTATGGAGCTATGGAGCCCTGGAGCTCTGGAGGTATGGAGCTATGGTGCTATGGAGCTCTGAAGCCATGGAGCTCTGGTGCTATGGAGCTCTGGAGGTATGGAGCTCTGGAGGTATGGAGCTCTGGAGGTATGGAGCTATGGAGCCCTGGAGCTCTGGAGGTATGGAGCTATGGTGCTATGGAGCTCTGAAGCCATGGAGCTCTGGTGCTATGGAGCTATGGAGCTCTGGTGCTATGGAGCTATGGAGGTATGGAGCCACCAGCCAGCACCCTCCGTGGCTGGATCAATGGAAGTGTTTTAGGTACCAGGCAGCCAAAGGGCCGAGGCCTCACGCTCGACCACGCCGGCGCAGAGTTCCAGCCGCTCGGATAAGCTCTGTCACTCACCCGCCGCGCAGCCACCGGTAACGGGGAAATGTCGCCGCCTTGTGGACACGCCGTTGTAAATGAATGGGCTTTCGCACTTAGTGCAATTTTCGCCAACTCTCTGACTTAGAGCTATGGAAGTATGGAGCTATGGAGCCACCAGCCACCCAGGCTGGAGCTCTGGAGCTCTGGAGGTATGGAGCTCTGGTGCTATGGAAGTATGGAGCTCTGGTGCTATGGAAGTATGGAGCTATGGAGGTATGGAAGTATGGAGCTATGGAAGTATGGAGCTATGGAGCTCTGGAAGTATGGAGCTATGGAGCTCTGGAGGTATGGAGCCCTGGAGCTATGGAGCCCTGGAGCTATGGAAGTATGGAGCTCTGGTGCTATGGAGCTATGGAGCTCTGGTGCTATGGAGCTATGGAGCTCTGGAGCTATGGAGCTCTGGAGGTATGCAGCTATGGAGCTATGGAGCTCTGGAGGTATGGAGCTATGGAGCTATGGAAGTATGGAGCTCTGGTGCTATGGAGCTATGGAGCTCTGGTGCTATGGAGCTATGGAGCTCTGGTGCTATGGAGCTATGGAGCTATGGAGCTCTGGAAGTATGGAGCTCTGGTGCTATGGAGCTATGGAGCTCTGGTGCTATGGAGCTATGGAGCTCTGGTGCTATGGAGCTATGGAGCTCTGGTGCTATGGAGCTCTGGTGCTATGGAGCTCTGGTGCTATGGAGCTATGGAGCTCTGGTGCTATGGAGCTATGGAGCTCTGGAGGTATGGAGCTCTGGAGGTATGGAGCTCTGGAGGTATGGAGCTATGGAGCCCTGGAGCTCTGGAGGTATGGAGCTATGGTGCTATGGAGCTCTGAAGCCATGGAGCTCTGGTGCTATGGAGCTCTGGAGCTCTGGAGGTATGGAGCTCTGGAGGTATGGAGCTATGGAGCCCTGGAGCTCTGGAGGTATGGAGCTATGGAGCTCTGAAGCCATGGAGCTCTGGTGCTATGGAGCTCTGGAGCTCTGGAGGTATGGAGCTCTGGAGGTATGGAGCTCTGGAGGTATGGAGCTATGGAGCCCTGGAGCTCTGGAGGTATGGAGCTATGGTGCTATGGAGCTCTGAAGCCATGGAGCTCTGGTGCTATGGAGCTCTGGAGGTATGGAGCTCTGGAGGTATGGAGCTCTGGAGGTATGGAGCTATGGAGCCCTGGAGCTCTGGAGGTATGGAGCTATGGTGCTATGGAGCTCTGAAGCCATGGAGCTCTGGTGCTATGGAGCTCTGGAGGTATGGAGCTCTGGAGGTATGGAGCTCTGGAGGTATGGAGCTATGGAGCCCTGGAGCTCTGGAGGTATGGAGCTATGGTGCTATGGAGCTCTGAAGCCATGGAGCTCTGGTGCTATGGAGCTATGGAGCTCTGGAGGTATGGAGCTCTGGAGGTATGGAGCTATGGAGCCCTGGAGCTCTGGAGGTATGGAGCTATGGTGCTATGGAGCTCTGAAGCCATGGAGCTCTGGTGCTATGGAGCTCTGGAGCTCTGGAGGTATGGAGCTCTGGAGGTATGGAGCTATGGAGCCCTGGAGCTCTGGAGGTATGGAGCTATGGAAGTATGGAGCTATGGAGCTATGGAAGTATGGAGCTATGGAGCTATGGAGCTCTGGAAGTATGGAGCTATGGAGCTCTGGAGGTATGGAGCTATGGAGCCCTGGAGCCCTGGAGCTATGGAGCCCTGGAGCTATGGAGCTATGGAGCCCTGGAGCTATGGAGCTATGGAGCCCTGGAGCTATGGAGCTATGGAGCTCTGGTGCTATGGAGCTATGGAGCTCTGGTGCTATGGAGCTATGGAGCTCTGGTGCTATGGAGCTATGGAGCTCTGGTGCTATGGAGCTATGGAGCTCTGGAAGTATGGAGCTATGGAGCTCTGGAGGTATGGAGCTATGGAGCTCTGGAGGTATGGAGCTATGGAGCCCTGGAGCTATGGAGCCCTGGAGCTATGGAAGTATGGAGCTCTGGTGCTATGGAGCTATGGAGCTCTGGTGCTATGGAGCTATGGAGCTCTGGAGCTATGGAGCTCTGGAGGTATGGAGCTATGGAGCTCTGGAGGTATGGAGCTATGGAGCTATGGAAGTATGGAGCTCTGGTGCTATGGAGCTCTGGAGCTATGGAGCTCTGGAGGTATGGAGCTATGGAGCTCTGGAGGTATGGAGCTATGGAGCTATGGAAGTATGGAGCTCTGGAGGTATGGAGCTCTGGAGGTATGGAGCTTTGGAGCCCTGGAGCTCTGGAGGTATGGAGCTATGGTGCTATGGAGCTCTGAAGCCATGGAGCTCTGGTGCTATGGAGCTATGGAGCTCTGGTGCTATGGAGCTATGGAGGTATGGAGCTATGGAGCCCTGGAGCTCTGGAGGTATGGAGCTATGGTGCTATGGAGCTCTGAAGCCATGGAGCTCTGGTGCTATGGAGCTCTGGAGCTCTGGAGGTATGGAGCTCTGGAGGTATGGAGCTATGGAGCCCTGGAGCTCTGGAGGTATGGAGCTATGGTGCTATGGAGCTCTGAAGCCATGGAGCTCTGGTGCTATGGAGCTCTGGAGCTCTGGAGGTATGGAGCTCTGGAGGTATGGAGCTCTGGAGGTATGGAGCTATGGAGCCCTGGAGCTCTGGAGGTATGGAGCTATGGTGCTATGGAGCTCTGAAGCCATGGAGCTCTGGTGCTATGGAGCTCTGGAGGTATGGAGCTCTGGAGGTATGGAGCTCTGGAGGTATGGAGCTATGGAGCCCTGGAGCTCTGGAGGTATGGAGCTATGGTGCTATGGAGCTCTGAAGCCATGGAGCTCTGGTGCTATGGAGCTATGGAGCTCTGGTGCTATGGAGCTATGGAGGTATGGAGCCACCAGCCAGCACCCTCCGTGGCTGGATCAATGGAAGTGTTTTAGGTACCAGGCAGCCAAAGGGCCGAGGCCTCACGCTCGACCACGCCGGCGCAGAGTTCCAGCCGCTCGGATAAGCTCTGTCACTCACCCGCCGCGCAGCCACCGGTAACGGGGAAATGTCGCCGCCTTGTGGACACGCCGTTGTAAATGAATGGGCTTTCGCACTTAGTGCAATTTTCGCCAACTCTCTGACTTAGAGCTATGGAAGTATGGAGCTATGGAGCCACCAGCCACCCAGGCTGGAGCTCTGGAGCTCTGGAGGTATGGAGCTCTGGTGCTATGGAAGTATGGAGCTCTGGTGCTATGGAAGTATGGAGCTATGGAGGTATGGAAGTATGGAGCTATGGAAGTATGGAGCTATGGAGCTCTGGAAGTATGGAGCTATGGAGCTCTGGAGGTATGGAGCCCTGGAGCTATGGAGCCCTGGAGCTATGGAAGTATGGAGCTCTGGTGCTATGGAGCTATGGAGCTCTGGTGCTATGGAGCTATGGAGCTATGGAGCTCTGGAGCTATGGAGCTCTGGAGGTATGGAGCTATGGAGCTATGGAGCTCTGGAGGTATGGAGCTATGGAGCTATGGAAGTATGGAGCTCTGGTGCTATGGAGCTATGGAGCTCTGGTGCTATGGAGCTATGGAGCTCTGGTGCTATGGAGCTATGGAGCTATGGAGCTCTGGAAGTATGGAGCTCTGGTGCTATGGAGCTATGGAGCTCTGGTGCTATGGAGCTATGGAGCTCTGGTGCTATGGAGCTCTGGTGCTATGGAGCTCTGGTGCTATGGAGCTATGGAGCTCTGGTGCTATGGAGCTCTGGAGGTATGGAGCTCTGGAGGTATGGAGCTCTGGAGGTATGGAGCTATGGAGCCCTGGAGCTCTGGAGGTATGGAGCTATGGTGCTATGGAGCTCTGAAGCCATGGAGCTCTGGTGCTATGGAGCTATGGAGCTCTGGTGCTATGGAGCTATGGAGCTATGGAGCTCTGGAAGTATGGAGCTCTGGTGCTATGGAGCTATGGAGCTCTGGTGCTATGGAGCTATGGAGCTCTGGTGCTATGGAGCTATGGAGCTCTGGTGCTATGGAGCTCTGGTGCTATGGAGCTCTGGTGCTATGGAGCTATGGAGCTCTGGTGCTATGGAGCTATGGAGCTCTGGAGGTATGGAGCTCTGGAGGTATGGAGCTCTGGAGGTATGGAGCTATGGAGCCCTGGAGCTCTGGAGGTATGGAGCTATGGTGCTATGGAGCTCTGAAGCCATGGAGCTCTGGTGCTATGGAGCTCAGGAGCTCTGGAGGTATGGAGCTCTGGAGGTATGGAGCTATGGAGCCCTGGAGCTCTGGAGGTATGGAGCTATGGTGCTATGGAGCTCTGAAGCCATGGAGCTCTGGTGCTATGGAGCTCTGGAGGTATGGAGCTCTGGAGGTATGGAGCTCTGGAGGTATGGAGCTATGGAGCCCTGGAGCTCTGGAGGTATGGAGCTATGGTGCTATGGAGCTCTGAAGCCATGGAGCTCTGGTGCTATGGAGCTCTGGAGGTATGGAGCTCTGGAGGTATGGAGCTCTGGAGGTATGGAGCTATGGAGCCCTGGAGCTCTGGAGGTATGGAGCTATGGTGCTATGGAGCTCTGAAGCCATGGAGCTCTGGTGCTATGGAGCTCTGGAGGTATGGAGCTCTGGAGGTATGGAGCTCTGGAGGTATGGAGCTATGGAGCCCTGGAGCTCTGGAGGTATGGAGCTATGGTGCTATGGAGCTCTGAAGCCATGGAGCTCTGGTGCTATGGAGCTATGGAGCTCTGGTGCTATGGAGCTATGGAGGTATGGAGCCACCAGCCAGCACCCTCCGTGGCTGGATCAATGGAAGTGTTTTAGGTACCAGGCAGCCAAAGGGCCGAGGCCTCACGCTCGACCACGCCGGCGCAGAGTTCCAGCCGCTCGGATAAGCTCTGTCACTCACCCGCCGCGCAGCCACCGGTAACGGGGAAATGTCGCCGCCTTGTGGACACGCCGTTGTAAATGAATGGGCTTTCGCACTTAGTGCAATTTTCGCCAACTCTCTGACTGGAGCTATGGAAGTATGGAGCTATGGAGCCACCAGCCACCCAGGCTGGAGCTATGGAGCTCTGGAGGTATGGAGCTCTGGTGCTATGGAAGTATGGAGCTATGGAGCTATGGAAGTATGGAGCTATGGAGCTATGGAGCTCTGGAAGTATGGAGCTATGGAGCTCTGGAGGTATGGAGCTATGGAGCCCTGGAGCCCTGGAGCTATGGAGCCCTGGAGCTATGGAGCTATGGAGCCCTGGAGCTATGGAGCTATGGAGCCCTGGAGCTATGGAGCTATGGAGCTCTGGTGCTATGGAGCTATGGAGCTCTGGTGCTATGGAGCTATGGAGCTCTGGTGCTATGGAGCTATGGAGCTCTGGTGCTATGGAGCTATGGAGCTCTGGAAGTATGGAGCTATGGAGCTCTGGAGGTATGGAGCTATGGAGCTCTGGAGGTATGGAGCTATGGAGCCCTGGAGCTATGGAGCCCTGGAGCTATGGAAGTATGGAGCTCTGGTGCTATGGAGCTATGGAGCTCTGGTGCTATGGAGCTATGGAGCTCTGGAGCTATGGAGCTCTGGAGGTATGGAGCTATGGAGCTCTGGAGGTATGGAGCTATGGAGCTATGGAAGTATGGAGCTCTGGTGCTTTGGAGCCCTGGAGCTCTGGAGGTATGGAGCTATGGTGCTATGGAGCTCTGAAGCCATGGAGCTCTGGTGCTATGGAGCTATGGAGCTCTGGTGCTATGGAGCTATGGAGGTATGGAGCCACCAGCCAGCACCCTCCGTGGCTGGATCAATGGAAGTGTTTTAGGTACCAGGCAGCCAAAGGGCCGAGGCCTCACGCTCGACCACGCCGGCGCAGAGTTCCAGCCGCTCGGATAAGCTCTGTCACTCACCCGACGCGCAGCCACCGGTAACGGGGAAATGTCGCCGCCTTGTGGACACGCCGTTGTAAATGAATGGGCTTTCGCACTTAGTGCAATTTTCGCCAACTCTCTGACTTAGAGCTATGGAAGTATGGAGCTATGGAGCCACCAGCCACCCAGGCTGGAGCTCTGGAGCTCTGGAGGTATGGAGCTCTGGTGCTATGGAAGTATGGAGCTCTGGTGCTATGGAAGTATGGAGCTATGGAGGTATGGAAGTATGGAGCTATGGAAGTATGGAGCTATGGAGCTCTGGAAGTATGGAGCTATGGAGCTCTGGAGGTATGGAGCCCTGGAGCTATGGAGCCCTGGAGCTATGGAAGTATGGAGCTCTGGTGCTATGGAGCTATGGAGCTCTGGTGCTATGGAGCTATGGAGCTATGGAGCTCTGGAGCTATGGAGCTCTGGAGGTATGGAGCTATGGAGCTATGGAGCTCTGGAGGTATGGAGCTATAGAGCTATGGAAGTATGGAGCTCTGGTGCTATGGAGCTATGGAGCTCTGGTGCTATGGAGCTATGGAGCTCTGGTGCTATGGAGCTATGGAGCTATGGAGCTCTGGAAGTATGGAGCTCTGGTGCTATGGAGCTATGGAGCTCTGGTGCTATGGAGCTATGGAGCTCTGGTGCTATGGAGCTCTGGTGCTATGGAGCTCTGGTGCTATGGAGCTATGGAGCTCTGGTGCTATGGAGCTATGGAGCTCTGGAGGTATGGAGCTCTGGAGGTATGGAGCTCTGGAGGTATGGAGCTATGGAGCCCTGGAGCTCTGGAGGTATGGAGCTATGGTGCTATGGAGCTCTGAAGCCATGGAGCTCTGGTGCTATGGAGCTCTGGAGCTCTGGAGGTATGGAGCTCTGGAGGTATGGAGCCCTGGAGCTCTGGAGGTATGGAGCTATGGAGCTCTGAAGCCATGGAGCTCTGGTGCTATGGAGCTCTGGAGCTCTGGAGGTATGGAGCTCTGGAGGTATGGAGCTATGGAGCCCTGGAGCTCTGGAGGTATGGAGCTATGGTGCTATGGAGCTCTGAAGCCATGGAGCTCTGGTGCTATGGAGCTCTGGAGGTATGGAGCTCTGGAGGTATGGAGCTCTGGAGGTATGGAGCTATGGAGCCCTGGAGCTCTGGAGGTATGGAGCTATGGTGCTATGGAGCTCTGAAGCCATGGAGCTCTGGTGCTATGGAGCTCTGGAGGTATGGAGCTCTGGAGGTATGGAGCTCTGGAGGTATGGAGCTATGGAGCCCTGGAGCTCTGGAGGTATGGAGCTATGGTGCTATGGAGCTCTGAAGCCATGGAGCTCTGGTGCTATGGAGCTATGGAGGTATGGAGCCACCAGCCAGCACCCTCCGTGGCTGGATCAATGGAAGTGTTTTAGGTACCAGGCAGCCAAAGGGCCGAGGCCTCACGCTCGACCACGCCGGCGCAGAGTTCCAGCCGCTCGGATAAGCTCTGTCACTCACCCGCCGCGCAGCCACCGGTAACGGGGAAATGTCGCCGCCTGGCGGACACGCCGTTGTAAATGAATGGGCTTTCGCACTTAGTGCAATTTTCGCCAACTCTCTGACTTAGAGCTATGGAAGTATGGAGCTATGGAGCCACCAGCCACCCAGGCTGGAGCTATGGAGCTCTGGAGGTATGGAGCTCAGGTGCTATGGAAGTATGGAGCTATGGAGCTATGGAAGTATGGAGCTATGGAGCTATGGAGCTCTGGAAGTATGGAGCTATGGAGCTCTGGAGGTATGGAGCTATGGAGCCCTGGAGCCCTGGAGCTATGGAGCTCTGGTGCTATGGAGGTATGGAGCTCTGGAGGTATGGAGCTCTGGAGGTATGGAGCTATGGAGCTATGGAGCCCTGGAGCTATGGAGCTATGGAGCCCTGGAGCTATGGAGCTATGGAGCCCTGGAGCTATGGAGCTATGGAGCTCTGGTGCTATGGAGCTATGGAGCTCTGGTGCTATGGAGCTATGGAGCTCTGGTGCTATGGAGCTATGGAGCTCTGGTGCTATGGAGCTATGGAGCTCTGGAAGTATGGAGCTATGGAGCTCTGGAGGTATGGAGCTATGGAGCCCTGGAGCTATGGAGCCCTGGAGCTATGGAAGTATGGAGCTCTGGTGCTATGGAGCTATGGAGCTCTGGTGCTATGGAGCTATGGAGCTCTGGAGCTATGGAGCTCTGGAGGTATGGAGCTATGGAGCTATGGAGCTCTGGAGGTATGGAGCTATGGAGCTATGGAAGTATGGAGCTCTGGTGCTATGGAGCTATGGAGCTCTGGTGCTATGGAGCTATGGAGCTCTGGTGCTATGGAGCTATGGAGCTATGGAGCTCTGGAAGTATGGAGCTCTGGTGCTATGGAGCTATGGAGCTCTGGTGCTATGGAGCTATGGAGCTCTGGTGCTATGGAGCTATGGAGCTCTGGTGCTATGGAGCTCTGGAGGTATGGAGCTCTGGAGGTATGGAGCTATGGAGCCCTGGAGCTCTGGAGGTATGGAGCTATGGTGCTATGGAGCTCTGAAGCCATGGAGCTCTGGTGCTATGGAGCTCTGGAGCTCTGGAGGTATGGAGCTCTGGAGGTATGGAGCTATGGAGCCCTGGAGCTCTGGAGGTATGGAGCTATGGTGCTATGGAGCTCTGAAGCCATGGAGCTCTGGTGCTATGGAGCTCTGGAGCTCTGGAGGTATGGAGCTCTGGAGGTATGGAGCTCTGGAGGTATGGAGCTATGGAGCCCTGGAGCTCTGGAGGTATGGAGCTATGGTGCTATGGAGCTCTGAAGCCATGGAGCTCTGGTGCTATGGAGCTCTGGAGGTATGGAGCTCTGGAGGTATGGAGCTCTGGAGGTATGGAGCTATGGAGCCCTGGAGCTCTGGAGGTATGGAGCTATGGTGCTATGGAGCTCTGAAGCCATGGAGCTCTGGTGCTATGGAGCTATGGAGCTCTGGTGCTATGGAGCTATGGAGGTATGGAGCCACCAGCCAGCACCCTCCGTGGCTGGATCAATGGAAGTGTTTTAGGTACCAGGCAGCCAAAGGGCCGAGGCCTCACGCTCGACCACGCCGGCGCAGAGTTCCAGCAGCTCGGATAAGCTCTGTCACTCACCCGCCGCGCAGCCACCGGTAACGGGGAAATGTCGCCGCCTTGTGGACACGCCGTTGTAAATGAATGGGCTTTCGCACTTAGTGCAATTTTCGCCAACTCTCTGACTTAGAGCTATGGAAGTATGGAGCTATGGAGCCACCAGCCACCCAGGCTGGAGCTATGGAGCTCTGGAGGTATGGAGCTCAGGTGCTATGGAAGTATGGAGCTATGGAGCTATGGAAGTATGGAGCTATGGAGCTATGGAGCTCTGGAAGTATGGAGCTATGGAGCTCTGGAGGTATGGAGCTATGGAGCCCTGGAGCCCTGGAGCTATGGAGCTCTGGTGCTATGGAGGTATGGAGCTCTGGAGGTATGGAGCTCTGGAGGTATGGAGCTATGGAGCTATGGAGCCCTGGAGCTATGGAGCTATGGAGCCCTGGAGCTATGGAGCTATGGAGCCCTGGAGCTATGGAGCTATGGAGCTATGGAGCTCTGGTGCTATGGAGCTATGGAGCTCTGGTGCTATGGAGCTATGGAGCTCTGGTGCTATGGAGCTATGGAGCTCTGGTGCTATGGAGCTATGGAGCTCTGGAAGTATGGAGCTATGGAGCTCTGGAGGTATGGAGCTATGGAGCCCTGGAGCTATGGAGCCCTGGAGCTATGGAAGTATGGAGCTCTGGTGCTATGGAGCTATGGAGCTCTGGTGCTATGGAGCTATGGAGCTCTGGAGCTATGGAGCTCTGGAGGTATGGAGCTATGGAGCTATGGAGCTCTGGAGGTATGGAGCTATGGAGCTATGGAAGTATGGAGCTCTGGTGCTATGGAGCTATGGAGCTCTGGTGCTATGGAGCTATGGAGCTCTGGAGGTATGGAGCTATGGAGCTATGGAGCTCTGGAGGTATGGAGCTATGGAGCTATGGAAGTATGGAGCTCTGGTGCTATGGAGCTATGGAGCTCTGGTGCTATGGAGCTATGGAGCTCTGGTGCTATGGAGCTATGGAGCTATGGAGCTCTGGAAGTATGGAGCTCTGGTGCTATGGAGCTATGGAGCTCTGGTGCTATGGAGCTATGGAGCTCTGGTGCTATGGAGCTATGGAGCTCTGGTGCTATGGAGCTCTGGTGCTATGGAGCTATGGAGCTCTGGTGCTATGGAGCTATGGAGCTCTGGAAGTATGGAGCTCTGGAGGTATGGAGCTCTGGAGGTATGGAGCTTTGGAGCCCTGGAGCTCTGGAGGTATGGAGCTATGGTGCTATGGAGCTCTGAAGCCATGGAGCTCTGGTGCTATGGAGCTCTGGAGCTCTGGAGGTATGGAGCTCTGGAGGTATGGAGCTATGGAGCCCTGGAGCTCTGGAGGTATGGAGCTATGGTGCTATGGAGCTCTGAAGCCATGGAGCTCTGGTGCTATGGAGCTCTGGAGCTATGGAGCCCTGGAGCTCTGGAGGTATGGAGCTATGGTGCTATGGAGCTCTGAAGCCATGGAGCTCTGGTGCTATGGAGCTCTGGAGCTCTGGAGGTATGGAGCTCTGGAGGTATGGAGCTCTGGAGGTATGGAGCTATGGAGCCCTGGAGCTCTGGAGGTATGGAGCTATGGTGCTATGGAGCTCTGAAGCCATGGAGCTCTGGTGCTATGGAGCTCTGGAGCTCTGGAGGTATGGAGCTCTGGAGGTATGGAGCTATGGAGCCCTGGAGCTCTGGAGGTATGGAGCTATGGTGCTATGGAGCTCTGAAGCCATGGAGCTCTGGTGCTATGGAGCTCTGGAGCTCTGGAGGTATGGAGCTCTGGAGGTATGGAGCTCTGGAGGTATGGAGCTATGGAGCCCTGGAGCTCTGGAGGTATGGAGCTATGGTGCTATGGAGCTCTGAAGCCATGGAGCTCTGGTGCTATGGAGCTCTGGAGGTATGGAGCTCTGGAGGTATGGAGCTCTGGAGGTATGGAGCTATGGAGCCCTGGAGCTCTGGAGGTATGGAGCTATGGTGCTATGGAGCTCTGAAGCCATGGAGCTCTGGTGCTATGGACCTATGGAGCTCTGGTGCTATGGAGCTATGGAGGTATGGAGCCACCAGCCAGCACCCTCCGTGGCTGGATCAATGGAAGTGTTTTAGGTACCAGGCAGCCAAAGGGCCGAGGCCTCACGCTCGACCACGCCGGCGCAGAGTTCCAGCCGCTCGGATAAGCTCTGTCACTCACCCGCCGCGCAGCCACCGGTAACGGGGAAATGTCGCCGCCTTGTGGACACGCCGTTGTAAATGAATGGGCTTTCGCACTTAGTGCAATTTTCGCCAACTCTCTGACTTAGAGCTATGGAAGTATGGAGCTATGGAGCCACCAGCCACCCAGGCTGGAGCTCTGGAGCTCTGGAGGTATGGAGCTCTGGTGCTATGGAAGTATGGAGCTCTGGTGCTATGGAAGTATGGAGCTATGGAGGTATGGAAGTATGGAGCTATGGAAGTATGGAGCTATGGAGCTCTGGAAGTATGGAGCTATGGAGCTCTGGAGGTATGGAGCCCTGGAGCTATGGAGCCCTGGAGCTATGGAAGTATGGAGCTCTGGTGCTATGGAGCTATGGAGCTCTGGTGCTATGGAGCTATGGAGCTATGGAGCTATGGAGCTCTGGAGCTATGGAGCTCTGGAGGTATGGAGCTATGGAGCTATGGAGCTCTGGAGGTATGGAGCTATGGAGCTATGGAAGTATGGAGCTCTGGTGCTATGGAGCTATGGAGCTCTGGTGCTATGGAGCTATGGAGCTCTGGTGCTATGAAGCTATGGAGCTATGGAGCTCTGGAAGTATGGAGCTCTGGTGCTATGGAGCTATGGAGCTCTGGTGCTATGGAGCTATGGAGCTCTGGTGCTATGGAGCTCTGGTGCTATGGAGCTCTGGTGCTATGGAGCTATGGAGCTCTGGTGCTATGGAGCTCTGGAGGTATGGAGCTCTGGAGGTATGGAGCTCTGGAGGTATGGAGCTATGGAGCCCTGGAGCTCTGGAGGTATGGAGCTATGGTGCTATGGAGCTCTGAAGCCATGGAGCTCTGGTGCTATGGAGCTATGGAGCTCTGGTGCTATGGAGCTATGGAGCTATGGAGCTCTGGAAGTATGGAGCTCTGGTGCTATGGAGCTATGGAGCTCTGGTGCTATGGAGCTATGGAGCTCTGGTGCTATGGAGCTATGGAGCTCTGGTGCTATGGTGCTATGGAGCTCTGAAGCCATGGAGCTCTGGTGCTATGGAGCTCTGGAGCTCTGGAGGTATGGAGCTCTGGAGGTATGGAGCTCTGGAGGTATGGAGCTATGGAGCCCTGGAGCTCTGGAGGTATGGAGCTATGGTGCTATGGAGCTCTGAAGCCATGGAGCTCTGGTGCTATGGAGCTCTGGAGGTATGGAGCTCTGGAGGTATGGAGCTCTGGAGGTATGGAGCTATGGAGCCCTGGAGCTCTGGAGGTATGGAGCTATGGTGCTATGGAGCTCTGAAGCCATGGAGCTCTGGTGCTATGGAGCTATGGAGCTCTGGTGCTATGGAGCTATGGAGGTATGGAGCCACCAGCCAGCACCCTCCGTGGCTGGATCAATGGAAGTGTTTTAGGTACCAGGCAGCCAAAGGGCCGAGGCCTCACGCTCGACCACGCCGGCGCAGAGTTCCAGCCGCTCGGATAAGCTCTGTCACTCACCCGCCGCGCAGCCACCGGTAACGGGGAAATGTCGCCGCCTTGTGGACACGCCGTTGTAAATGAATGGGCTTTCGCACTTAGTGCAATTTTCGCCAACTCTCTGACTTAGAGCTATGGAAGTATGGAGCTATGGAGCCACCAGCCACCCAGGCTGGAGCTCTGGAGCTCTGGAGGTATGGAGCTCTGGTGCTATGGAAGTATGGAGCTCTGGTGCTATGGAAGTATGGAGCTATGGAGGTATGGAAGTATGGAGCTATGGAAGTATGGAGCTATGGAGCTCTGGAAGTATGGAGCTATGGAGCTCTGGAGGTATGGAGCCCTGGAGCTATGGAGCCCTGGAGCTATGGAAGTATGGAGCTCTGGTGCTATGGAGCTATGGAGCTCTGGTGCTATGGAGCTATGGAGCTATGGAGCTCTGGAGCTATGGAGCTCTGGAGGTATGGAGCTATGGAGCTATGGAGCTCTGGAGGTATGGAGCTATGGAGCTATGGAAGTATGGAGCTCTGGTGCTATGGAGCTATGGAGCTCTGGTGCTATGGAGCTATGGAGCTCTGGTGCTATGGAGCTATGGAGCTCTGGAAGTATGGAGCTCTGGTGCTATGGAGCTATGGAGCTCTGGTGCTATGGAGCTATGGAGCTCTGGTGCTATGGAGCTCTGGTGCTATGGAGCTCTGGTGCTATGGAGCTATGGAGCTCTGGTGCTATGGAGCTCTGGAGGTATGGAGCTCTGGAGGTATGGTGCTCTGGAGGTATGGAGCTATGGAGCCCTGGAGCTCTGGAGGTATGGAGCTATGGTGCTATGGAGCTCTGAAGCCATGGAGCTCTGGAGCTCTGGAAGTATGGAGCTCTGGTGCTATGGAGCTATGGAGCTCTGGTGCTATGGAGCTATGGAGCTCTGGTGCTATGGAGCTATGGAGCTCTGGTGCTATGGAGCTCTGGAGGTATGGAGCTCTGGAGGTATGGAGCTATGGAGCCCTGGAGCTCTGGAGGTATGGAGCTATGGTGCTATGGAGCTCTGAAGCCATGGAGCTCTGGTGCTATGGAGCTCTGGAGCTCTGGAGGTATGGAGCTCTGGAGGTATGGAGCTATGGAGCCCTGGAGCTCTGGAGGTATGGAGCTATGGTGCTATGGAGCTCTGAAGCCATGGAGCTCTGGTGCTATGGAGCTCTGGAGCTCTGGAGGTATGGAGCTCTGGAGGTATGGAGCTCTGGAGGTATGGAGCTATGGAGCCCTGGAGCTCTGGAGGTATGGAGCTATGGTGCAATGGAGCTCTGAAGCCATGGAGCTCTGGTGCTATGGAGCTCTGGAGGTATGGAGCTCTGGAGGTATGGAGCTCTGGAGGTATGGAGCTATGGAGCCCTGGAGCTCTGGAGGTATGGAGCTATGGTGCTATGGAGCTCTGAAGCCATGGAGCTCTGGTGCTATGGAGCTATGGAGCTCTGGTGCTATGGAGCTATGGAGGTATGGAGCCACCAGCCAGCACCCTCCGTGGCTGGATCAATGGAAGTGTTTTAGGTACCAGGCAGCCAAAGGGCCGAGGCCTCACGCTCGACCACGCCGGCGCAGAGTTCCAGCAGCTCGGATAAGCTCTGTCACTCACCCGCCGCGCAGCCACCGGTAACGGGGAAATGTCGCCGCCTTGTGGACACGCCGTTGTAAATGAATGGGCTTTCGCACTTAGTGCAATTTTCGCCAACTCTCTGACTTAGAGCTATGGAAGTATGGAGCTATGGAGCCACCAGCCACCCAGGCTGGAGCTATGGAGCTCTGGAGGTATGGAGCTCAGGTGCTATGGAAGTATGGAGCTATGGAGCTATGGAAGTATGGAGCTATGGAGCTATGGAGCTCTGGAAGTATGGAGCTATGGAGCTCTGGAGGTATGGAGCTATGGAGCCCTGGAGCCCTGGAGCTATGGAGCTCTGGTGCTATGGAGGTATGGAGCTCTGGAGGTATGGAGCTCTGGAGGTATGGAGCTATGGAGCTATGGAGCCCTGGAGCTATGGAGCTATGGAGCCCTGGAGCTATGGAGCTATGGAGCCCTGGAGCTATGGAGCTATGGAGCCCTGGAGCTATGGAGCTATGGAGCTCTGGTGCTATGGAGCTATGGAGCTCTGGTGCTATGGAGCTATGGAGCTCTGGTGCTATGGAGCTATGGAGCTCTGGTGCTATGGAGCTATGGAGCTCTGGAAGTATGGAGCTATGGAGCTCTGGAGGTATGGAGCTATGGAGCCCTGGAGCTATGGAGCCCTGGAGCTATGGAAGTATGGAGCTCTGGTGCTATGGAGCTATGGAGCTCTGGTGCTATGGAGCTATGGAGCTCTGGAGCTATGGAGCTCTGGAGGTATGGAGCTATGGAGCTATGGAGCTCTGGAGGTATGGAGCTATGGAGCTATGGAAGTATGGAGCTCTGGTGCTATGGAGCTATGGAGCTCTGGTGCTATGGAGCTATGGAGCTCTGGAGGTATGGAGCTATGGAGCTTTGGAGCTCTGGAGGTATGGAGCTATGGAGCTATGGAAGTATGGAGCTCTGGTGCTATGGAGCTATGGAGCTCTGGTGCTATGGAGCTATGGAGCTCTGGTGCTATGGAGCTATGGAGCTATGGAGCTCTGGAAGTATGGAGCTCTGGTGCTATGGAGCTATGGAGCTCTGGTGCTATGGAGCTATGGAGCTCTGGTGCTATGGAGCTATGGAGCTCTGGTGCTATGGAGCTCTGGTGCTATGGAGCTATGGAGCTCTGGTGCTATGGAGCTATGGAGCTCTGGAAGTATGGAGCTCTGGAGGTATGGAGCTCTGGAGGTATGGAGCTTTGGAGCCCTGGAGCTCTGGAGGTATGGAGCTATGGTGCTATGGAGCTCTGAAGCCATGGAGCTCTGGTGCTATGGAGCTCTGGAGCTCTGGAGGTATGGAGCTCTGGAGGTATGGAGCTATGGAGCCCTGGAGCTCTGGAGGTATGGAGCTATGGTGCTATGGAGCTCTGAAGCCATGGAGCTCTGGTGCTATGGAGCTCTGGAGCTCTGGAGGTATGGAGCTCTGGAGGTATGGAGCTATGGAGCCCTGGAGCTCTGGAGGTATGGAGCTATGGTGCTATGGAGCTCTGAAGCCATGGAGCTCTGGTGCTATGGAGCTCTGGAGCTCTGGAGGTATGGAGCTCTGGAGGTATGGAGCTCTGGAGGTATGGAGCTATGGAGCCCTGGAGCTCTGGAGGTATGGAGCTATGGTGCTATGGAGCTCTGAAGCCATGGAGCTCTGGTGCTATGGAGCTCTGGAGGTATGGAGCTCTGGAGGTATGGAGCTCTGGAGGTATGGAGCTATGGAGCCCTGGAGCTCTGGAGGTATGGAGCTATGGTGCTATGGAGCTCTGAAGCCATGGAGCTCTGGTGCTATGGAGCTCTGGAGGTATGGTGCTATGGAGCTATGGAGGTATGGAGCCACCAGCCAGCACCCTCCGTGGCTGGATCAATGGAAGTGTTTTAGGTACCAGGCAGCCAAAGGGCCGAGGCCTCACGCTCGACCACGCCGGCGCAGAGTTCCAGCAGCTCGGATAAGCTCTGTCACTCACCCGCCGCGCAGCCACCGGTAACGGGGAAATGTCGCCGCCTTGTGGACACGCCGTTGTAAATGAATGGGCTTTCGCACTTAGTGCAATTTTCGCCAACTCTCTGACTTAGAGCTATGGAAGTATGGAGCTATGGAGCCACCAGCCACCCAGGCTGGAGCTCTGGAGCTCTGGAGGTATGGAGCTCTGGTGCTATGGAAGTATGGAGCTCTGGTGCTATGGAAGTATGGAGCTATGGAGGTATGGAAGTATGGAGCTATGGAAGTATGGAGCTATGGAGCTCTGGAAGTATGGAGCTATGGAGCTCTGGAGGTATGGAGCCCTGGAGCTATGGAGGTCCTGGAGCTATGGAAGTATGGAGCTCTGGTGCTATGGAGCTATGGAGCTCTGGTGCTATGGAGCTATGGAGCTATGGAGCTCTTGAGCTATGGAGCTCTGGAGGTATGCTATGGAGCTATGGAGCTCTGGAGGTATGGAGCTATGGAGCTATGGAAGTATGGAGCTCTGGTGCTATGGAGCTATGGAGCTCTGGTGCTATGGAGCTATGGAGCTCTGGTGCTATGGAGCTATGGAGCTATGGAGCTCTGGAAGTATGGAGCTCTGGTGCTATGGAGCTATGGAGCTCTGGTGCTATGGAGCTATGGAGCTCTGGTGCTATGGAGCTATGGAGCTCTGGTGCTATGGAGCTCTGGTGCTATGGAGCTCTGGTGCTATGGAGCTATGGAGCTCTGGTGCTATGGAGCTATGGAGCTCTGGAGGTATGGAGCTCTGGAGGTATGGAGCTCTGGAGGTATGGAGCTATGGAGCCCTGGAGCTCTGGAGGTATGGAGCTATGGTGCTATGGAGCTCTGAAGCCATGGAGCTCTGGTGCTATGGAGCTCTGGAGCTCTGGAGGTATGGAGCTCTGGAGGTATGGAGCTATGGAGCCCTGGAGCTCTGGAGGTATGGAGCTATGGAGCTCTGAAGCCATGGAGCTCTGGTGCTATGGAGCTCTGGAGCTCTGGAGGTATGGAGCTCTGGAGGTATGGAGCTATGGAGCCCTGGAGCTCTGGAGGTATGGAGCTATGGTGCTATGGAGCTCTGAAGCCATGGAGCTCTGGTGCTATGGAGCTCTGGAGGTATGGAGCTCTGGAGGTATGGAGCTCTGGAGGTATGGAGCTATGGAGCCCTGGAGCTCTGGAGGTATGGAGCTATGGTGCTATGGAGCTCTGAAGCCATGGAGCTCTGGTGCTATGGAGCTCTGGAGGTATGGAGCTCTGGAGGTATGGAGCTCTGGAGGTATGGAGCTATGGAGCCCTGGAGCTCTGGAGGTATGGAGCTATGGTGCTATGGAGCTCTGAAGCCATGGAGCTCTGGTGCTATGGAGCTATGGAGCTCTGGTGCTATGGAGCTATGGAGCTCTGGTGCTATGGAGCTATGGAGGTATGGAGCCACCAGCCAGCACCCTCCGTGGCTGGATCAATGGAAGTGTTTTAGGTACCAGGCAGCCAAAGGGCCGAGGCCTCACGCTCGACCACGCCGGCGCAGAGTTCCAGCCGCTCGGATAAGCTCTGTCACTCACCCGCCGCGCAGCCACCGGTAACGGGGAAATGTCGCCGCCTGGCGGAGACGCCGTTGTAAATGAATGGGCTTTCGCACTTAGTGCAATTTTCGCCAACTCTCTGACTTAGAGCTATGGAAGTATGGAGCTATGGAGCCACCAGCCACCCAGGCTGGAGCTATGGAGCTCTGGAGGTATGGAGCTCAGGTGCTATGGAAGTATGGAGCTATGGAGCTATGGAAGTATGGAGCTATGGAGCTCTGGAAGTATGGAGCTATGGAGCTCTGGAGGTATTGAGCTATGGAGCCCTGGAGCCCTGGAGCTATGGAGCTCTGGTGCTATGGAGGTATGGAGCTCTGGAGGTATGGAGCTCTGGAGGTATGGAGCTATGGAGCTATGGAGCCCTGGAGCTATGGAGCTATGGAGCCCTGGAGCTATGGAGCTATGGAGCCCTGGAGCTATGGAGCTATGGAGCTCTGGTGCTATGGAGCTATGGAGCTCTGGTGCTATGGAGCTATGGAGCTCTGGTGCTATGGAGCTATGGAGCTCTGGTGCTATGGAGCTATGGAGCTCTGGAAGTATGGAGCTATGGAGCTCTGGAGGTATGGAGCTATGGAGCCCTGGAGCTATGGAGCCCTGGAGCTATGGAAGTATGGAGCTCTGGTGCTATGGAGCTATGGAGCTCTGGTGCTATGTAGCTATGGAGCTCTGGAGCTATGGAGCTCTGGAGGTATGGAGCTATGGAGCTCTGGAGCTCTGGAGGTATGGAGCTATGGAGCTATGGAAGTATGGAGCTCTGGTGCTATGGAGCTATGGAGCTCTGGTGCTATGGAGCTATGGAGCTCTGGTGCTATGGAGCTATGGAGCTATGGAGCTCTGGAAGTATGGAGCTCTGGTGCTATGGAGCTATGGAGCTCTGGTGCTATGGAGCTATGGAGCTCTGGTGCTATGGAGCTATGGAGCTCTGGTGCTATGGAGCTCTGGTGCTATGGAGCTCTGGTGCTATGGAGCTATGGAGCTCTGGTGCTATGGAGCTATGGAGCTCTGGAGGTATGGAGCTCTGGAGGTATGGAGCTCTGGAGGTATGGAGCTTTGGAGCCCTGGAGCTCTGGAGGTATGGAGCTATGGTGCTATGGAGCTCTGAAGCCATGGAGCTCTGGTGCTATGGAGCTCTGGAGCTCTGGAGGTATGGAGCTCTGGAGGTATGGAGCTATGGAGCCCTGGAGCTCTGGAGGTATGGAGCTATGGTGCTATGGAGCTCTGAAGCCATGGAGCTCTGGTGCTATGGAGCTCTGGAGCTCTGGAGGTATGGAGCTCTGGAGGTATGGAGCTATGGAGCCCTGGAGCTCTGGAGGTATGGAGCTATGGTGCTATGGAGCTCTGAAGCCATGGAGCTCTGGTGCTATGGAGCTCTGGAGCTCTGGAGGTATGGAGCTCTGGAGGTATGGAGCTCTGGAGGTATGGAGCTATGGAGCCCTGGAGCTCTGGAGGTATGGAGCTATGGTGCTATGGAGCTCTGAAGCCATGGAGCTCTGGTGCTATGGAGCTCTGGAGGTATGGAGCTCTGGAGGTATGGAGCTCTGGAGGTATGGAGCTATGGAGCCCTGGAGCTCTGGAGGTATGGAGCTATGGTGCTATGGAGCTCTGAAGCCATGGAGCTCTGGTGCTATGGACCTATGGAGCTCTGGTGCTATGGAGCTATGGAGGTATGGAGCCACCAGCCAGCACCCTCCGTGGCTGGATCAATGGAAGTGTTTTAGGTACCAGGCAGCCAAAGGGCCGAGGCCTCACGCTCGACCACGCCGGCGCAGAGTTCCAGCCGCTCGGATAAGCTCTGTCACTCACCCGCCGCGCAGCCACCGGTAACGGGGAAATGTCGCCGCCTTGTGGACACGCCGTTGTAAATGAATGGGCTTTCGCACTTAGTGCAATTTTCGCCAACTCTCTGACTTAGAGCTATGGAAGTATGGAGCTATGGAGCCACCAGCCACCCAGGCTGGAGCTCTGGAGCTCTGGAGGTATGGAGCTCTGGTGCTATGGAAGTATGGAGCTCTGGTGCTATGGAAGTATGGAGCTATGGAGGTATGGAAGTATGGAGCTATGGAAGTATGGAGCTATGGAGCTCTGGAAGTATGGAGCTATGGAGCTCTGGAGGTATGGAGCCCTGGAGCTATGGAGCCCTGGAGCTATGGAAGTATGGAGCTCTGGTGCTATGGAGCTATGGAGCTCTGGTGCTATGGAGCTATGGAGCTATGGAGCTCTGGAGCTATGGAGCTCTGGAGGTATGGAGCTATGGAGCTATGGAGCTCTGGAGGTATGGAGCTATGGAGCTATGGAAGTATGGAGCTCTGGTGCTATGGAGCTATGGAGCTCTGGTGCTATGGAGCTATGGAGCTCTGGTGCTATGAAGCTATGGAGCTATGGAGCTCTGGAAGTATGGAGCTCTGGTGCTATGGAGCTATGGAGCTCTGGTGCTATGGAGCTATGGAGCTCTGGTGCTATGGAGCTCTGGTGCTATGGAGCTCTGGTGCTATGGAGCTATGGAGCTCTGGTGCTATGGAGCTCTGGAGGTATGGAGCTCTGGAGGTATGGAGCTCTGGAGGTATGGAGCTATGGAGCCCTGGAGCTCTGGAGGTATGGAGCTATGGTGCTATGGAGCTCTGAAGCCATGGAGCTCTGGTGCTATGGAGCTATGGAGCTCTGGTGCTATGGAGCTATGGAGCTATGGAGCTCTGGAAGTATGGAGCTCTGGTGCTATGGAGCTATGGAGCTCTGGTGCTATGGAGCTATGGAGCTCTGGTGCTATGGAGCTATGGAGCTCTGGTGCTATGGTGCTATGGAGCTCTGAAGCCATGGAGCTCTGGTGCTATGGAGCTCTGGAGCTCTGGAGGTATGGAGCTCTGGAGGTATGGAGCTCTGGAGGTATGGAGCTATGGAGCCCTGGAGCTCTGGAGGTATGGAGCTATGGTGCTATGGAGCTCTGAAGCCATGGAGCTCTGGTGCTATGGAGCTCTGGAGGTATGGAGCTCTGGAGGTATGGAGCTCTGGAGGTATGGAGCTATGGAGCCCTGGAGCTCTGGAGGTATGGAGCTATGGTGCTATGGAGCTCTGAAGCCATGGAGCTCTGGTGCTATGGAGCTATGGAGCTCTGGTGCTATGGAGCTATGGAGGTATGGAGCCACCAGCCAGCACCCTCCGTGGCTGGATCAATGGAAGTGTTTTAGGTACCAGGCAGCCAAAGGGCCGAGGCCTCACGCTCGACCACGCCGGCGCAGAGTTCCAGCCGCTCGGATAAGCTCTGTCACTCACCCGCCGCGCAGCCACCGGTAACGGGGAAATGTCGCCGCCTTGTGGACACGCCGTTGTAAATGAATGGGCTTTCGCACTTAGTGCAATTTTCGCCAACTCTCTGACTTAGAGCTATGGAAGTATGGAGCTATGGAGCCACCAGCCACCCAGGCTGGAGCTCTGGAGCTATGGAAGTTAGAGCTATGGAGGTATGGAAGTATGGAGCTATGGAAGTATGGAGCTATGGAGCTCTGGAAGTATGGAGCTATGGAGCTCTGGAGGTATGGAGCCCTGGAGCTATGGAGCCCTGGAGCTATGGAAGTATGGAGCTCTGGTGCTATGGAGCTATGGAGCTCTGGTGCTATGGAGCTATGGAGCTATGGAGCTCTGGAGCTATGGAGCTCTGGAGGTATGGAGCTATGGAGCTATGGAGCTCTGGAGGTATGGAGCTATGGAGCTATGGAAGTATGGAGCTCTGGTGCTATGGAGCTATGGAGCTCTGGTGCTATGGAGCTATGGAGCTCTGGTGCTATGGAGCTATGGAGCTCTGGAAGTATGGAGCTCTGGTGCTATGGAGCTATGGAGCTCTGGTGCTATGGAGCTATGGAGCTCTGGTGCTATGGAGCTCTGGTGCTATGGAGCTCTGGTGCTATGGAGCTATGGAGCTCTGGTGCTATGGAGCTCTGGAGGTATGGAGCTCTGGAGGTATGGTGCTCTGGAGGTATGGAGCTATGGAGCCCTGGAGCTCTGGAGGTATGGAGCTATGGTGCTATGGAGCTCTGAAGCCATGGAGCTCTGGTGCTATGGAGCTATGGAGCTCTGGTGCTATGGAGCTATGGAGCTATGGAGCTCTGGAAGTATGGAGCTCTGGTGCTATGGAGCTATGGAGCTCTGGTGCTATGGAGCTATGGAGCTCTGGTGCTATGGAGCTATGGAGCTCTGGTGCTATGGAGCTCTGGTGCTATGGAGCTCTGGTGCTATGGAGCTCTGGAGGTATGGAGCTCTGGAGGTATGGAGCTCTGGAGGTATGGAGCTATGGAGCCCTGGAGCTCTGGAGGTATGGAGCTATGGTGCTATGGAGCTCTGAAGCCATGGAGCTCTGGTGCTATGGAGCTATGGAGCTCTGGTGCTATGGAGCTATGGAGGTATGGAGCCACCAGCCAGCACCCTCCGTGGCTGGATCAATGGAAGTGTTTTAGGTACCAGGCAGCCAAAGGGCCGAGGCCTCACGCTCGACCACGCCGGCGCAGAGTTCCAGCAGCTCGGATAAGCTCTGTCACTCACCCGCCGCGCAGCCACCGGTAACGGGGAAATGTCGCCGCCTTGTGGACACGCCGTTGTAAATGAATGGGCTTTCGCACTTAGTGCAATTTTCGCCAACTCTCTGACTTAGAGCTATGGAAGTATGGAGCTATGGAGCCACCAGCCACCCAGGCTGGAGCTCTGGAGCTCTGGAGGTATGGAGCTCTGGTGCTATGGAAGTATGGAGCTCTGGTGCTATGGAAGTATGGAGCTATGGAGGTATGGAAGTATGGAGCTATGGAAGTATGGAGCTATGGAGCTCTGGAAGTATGGAGCTATGGAGCTCTGGAGGTATGGAGCCCTGGAGCTATGGAGCCCTGGAGCTATGGAAGTATGGAGCTCTGGTGCTATGGAGCTATGGAGCTCTGGTGCTATGGAGCTATGGAGCTATGGAGCTCTGGAGCTATGGAGCTCTGGAGGTATGCAGCTATGGAGCTATGGAGCTCTGGAGGTATGGAGCTATGGAGCTATGGAAGTATGGAGCTCTGGTGCTATGGAGCTATGGAGCTCTGGTGCTATGGAGCTATGGAGCTCTGGTGCTATGGAGCTATGGAGCTATGGAGCTCTGGAAGTATGGAGCTCTGGTGCTATGGAGCTATGGAGCTCTGGTGCTATGGAGCTATGGAGCTCTGGTGCTATGGAGCTATGGAGCTCTGGTGCTATGGAGCTCTGGTGCTATGGAGCTCTGGTGCTATGGAGCTATGGAGCCCTGGAGCTCTGGAGGTATGGAGCTATGGTGCTATGGAGCTCTGAAGCCATGGAGCTCTGGTGCTATGGAGCTCTGGAGGTATGGAGCTCTGGAGGTATGGAGCTCTGGAGGTATGGAGCTATGGAGCCCTGGAGCTCTGGAGGTATGGAGCTATGGTGCTATGGAGCTCTGAAGCCATGGAGCTCTGGTGCTATGGAGCTCTGGAGGTATGGAGCTCTGGAGGTATGGAGCTCTGGAGGTATGGAGCTATGGAGCCCTGGAGCTCTGGAGGTATGGAGCTATGGTGCTATGGAGCTCTGAAGCCATGGAGCTCTGGTGCTATGGAGCTATGGAGCTCTGGTGCTATGGAGCTATGGAGGTATGGAGCCACCAGCCAGCACCCTCCGTGGCTGGATCAATGGAAGTGTTTTAGGTACCAGGCAGCCAAAGGGCCGAGGCCTCACGCTCGACCACGCCGGCGCAGAGTTCCAGCCGCTCGGATAAGCTCTGTCACTCACCCGCCGCGCAGCCACCGGTAACGGGGAAATGTCGCCGCCTGGCGGACACGCCGTTGTAAATGAATGGGCTTTCGCACTTAGTGCAATTTTCGCCAACTCTCTGACTTAGAGCTATGGAAGTATGGAGCTATGGAGCCACCAGCCACCCAGGCTGGAGCTATGGAGCTCTGGAGGTATGGAGCTCAGGTGCTATGGAAGTATGGAGCTATGGAGCTATGGAAGTATGGAGCTATGGAGCTATGGAGCTCTGGAAGTATGGAGCTATGGAGCTCTGGAGGTATGGAGCTATGGAGCCCTGGAGCCCTGGAGCTATGGAGCTCTGGTGCTATGGAGGTATGGAGCTCTGGAGGTATGGAGCTCTGGAGGTATGGAGCTATGGAGCTATGGAGCCCTGGAGCTATGGAGCTATGGAGCCCTGGAGCTATGGAGCTATGGAGCTCTGGTGCTATGGAGCTATGGAGCTCTGGTGCTATGGAGCTATGGAGCTCTGGTGCTATGGAGCTATGGAGCTCTGGTGCTATGGAGCTATGGAGCTCTGGAAGTATGGAGCTATGGAGCTCTGGAGGTATGGAGCTATGGAGCCCTGGAGCTATGGAGCCCTGGAGCTATGGAAGTATGGAGCTCTGGTGCTATGGAGCTATGGAGCTCTGGTGCTATGGAGCTATGGAGCTCTGGAGCTATGGAGCTCTGGAGGTATGGAGCTATGGAGCTATGGAGCTCTGGAGGTATGGAGCTATGGAGCTATGGAAGTATGGAGCTCTGGTGCTATGGAGCTATGGAGCTCTGGTGCTATGGAGCTATGGAGCTCTGGTGCTATGGAGCTATGGAGCTATGGAGCTCTGGAAGTATGGAGCTCTGGTGCTATGGAGCTATGGAGCTCTGGTGCTATGGAGCTATGGAGCTCTGGTGCTATGGAGCTATGGAGCTCTGGTGCTATGGAGCTCTGGTGCTATGGAGCTCTGGTGCTATGGAGCTATGGAGCTCTGGTGCTATGGAGCTATGGAGCTCTGGAGGTATGGAGCTCTGGAGGTATGGAGCTCTGGAGGTATGGAGCTTTGGAGCCCTGGAGCTCTGGAGGTATGGAGCTATGGTGCTATGGAGCTCTGAAGCCATGGAGCTCTGGTGCTATGGAGCTCTGGAGCTCTGGAGGTATGGAGCTCTGGAGGTATGGAGCTATGGAGCCCTGGAGCTCTGGAGGTATGGAGCTATGGTGCTATGGAGCTCTGAAGCCATGGAGCTCTGGTGCTATGGAGCTCTGGAGCTCTGGAGGTATGGAGCTCTGGAGGTATGGAGCTATGGAGCCCTGGAGCTCTGGAGGTATGGAGCTATGGTGCTATGGAGCTCTGAAGCCATGGAGCTCTGGTGCTATGGAGCTCTGGAGCTCTGGAGGTATGGAGCTCTGGAGGTATGGAGCTCTGGAGGTATGGAGCTATGGAGCCCTGGAGCTCTGGAGGTATGGAGCTATGGTGCTATGGAGCTCTGAAGCCATGGAGCTCTGGTGCTATGGAGCTCTGGAGGTATGGAGCTCTGGAGGTATGGAGCTCTGGAGGTATGGAGCTATGGAGCCCTGGAGCTCTGGAGGTATGGAGCTATGGTGCTATGGAGCTCTGAAGCCATGGAGCTCTGGTGCTATGGACCTATGGAGCTCTGGTGCTATGGAGCTATGGAGGTATGGAGCCACCAGCCAGCACCCTCCGTGGCTGGATCAATGGAAGTGTTTTAGGTACCAGGCAGCCAAAGGGCCGAGGCCTCACGCTCGACCACGCCGGCGCAGAGTTCCAGCCGCTCGGATAAGCTCTGTCACTCACCCGCCGCGCAGCCACCGGTAACGGGGAAATGTCGCCGCCTTGTGGACACGCCGTTGTAAATGAATGGGCTTTCGCACTTAGTGCAATTTTCGCCAACTCTCTGACTTAGAGCTATGGAAGTATGGAGCTATGGAGCCACCAGCCACCCAGGCTGGAGCTCTGGAGCTCTGGAGGTATGGAGCTCTGGTGCTATGGAAGTATGGAGCTCTGGTGCTATGGAAGTATGGAGCTATGGAGGTATGGAAGTATGGAGCTATGGAAGTATGGAGCTATGGAGCTCTGGAAGTATGGAGCTATGGAGCTCTGGAGGTATGGAGCCCTGGAGCTATGGAGCCCTGGAGCTATGGAAGTATGGAGCTCTGGTGCTATGGAGCTATGGAGCTCTGGTGCTATGGAGCTATGGAGCTATGGAGCTCTGGAGCTATGGAGCTCTGGAGGTATGGAGCTATGGAGCTATGGAGCTCTGGAGGTATGGAGCTATGGAGCTATGGAAGTATGGAGCTCTGGTGCTATGGAGCTATGGAGCTCTGGTGCTATGGAGCTATGGAGCTCTGGTGCTATGGAGCTCTGGTGCTATGGAGCTCTGGAAGTATGGAGCTCTGGTGCTATGGAGCTATGGAGCTCTGGTGCTATGGAGCTATGGAGCTCTGGTGCTATGGAGCTCTGGTGCTATGGAGCTCTGGTGCTATGGAGCTATGGAGCTCTGGTGCTATGGAGCTCTGGAGGTATGGAGCTCTGGAGGTATGGAGCTCTGGAGGTATGGAGCTATGGAGCCCTGGAGCTCTGGAGGTATGGAGCTATGGTGCTATGGAGCTCTGAAGCCATGGAGCTCTGGTGCTATGGAGCTATGGAGCTCTGGTGCTATGGAGCTATGGAGCTATGGAGCTCTGGAAGTATGGAGCTCTGGTGCTATGGAGCTATGGAGCTCTGGTGCTATGGAGCTATGGAGCTCTGGTGCTATGGAGCTATGGAGCTCTGGTGCTATGGAGCTCTGGTGCTATGGAGCTCTGGTGCTATGGAGCTATGGAGCTCTGGTGCTATGGAGCTATGGAGCTCTGGAGGTATGGAGCTCTGGAGGTATGGAGCTCTGGAGGTATGGAGCTATGGAGCCCTGGAGCTCTGGAGGTATGGAGCTATGGTGCTATGGAGCTCTGAAGCCATGGAGCTCTGGTGCTATGGAGCTCTGGAGCTCTGGAGGTATGGAGCTCTGGAGGTATGGAGCTATGGAGCCCTGGAGCTCTGGAGGTATGGAGCTATGGTGCTATGGAGCTCTGAAGCCATGGAGCTCTGGTGCTATGGAGCTCTGGAGCTCTGGAGGTATGGAGCTCTGGAGGTATGGAGCTCTGGAGGTATGGAGCTATGGAGCCCTGGAGCTCTGGAGGTATGGAGCTATGGTGCTATGGAGCTCTGAAGCCATGGAGCTCTGGTGCTATGGAGCTCTGGAGGTATGGAGCTCTGGAGGTATGGAGCTCTGGAGGTATGGAGCTATGGAGCCCTGGAGCTCTGGAGGTATGGAGCTATGGTGCTATGGAGCTCTGAAGCCATGGAGCTCTGGTGCTATGGAGCTCTGGAGGTATGGAGCTCTGGAGGTATGGAGCTCTGGAGGTATGGAGCTATGGAGCCCTGGAGCTCTGGAGGTATGGAGCTATGGTGCTATGGAGCTCTGAAGCCATGGAGCTCTGGTGCTATGGAGCTATGGAGCTCTGGTGCTATGGAGCTATGGAGGTATGGAGCCACCAGCCAGCACCCTCCGTGGCTGGATCAATGGAAGTGTTTTAGGTACCAGGCAGCCAAAGGGCCGAGGCCTCACGCTCGACCACGCCGGCGCAGAGTTCCAGCCGCTCGGATAAGCTCTGTCACTCACCCGCCGCGCAGCCACCGGTAACGGGGAAATGTCGCCGCCTTGTGGACACGCCGTTGTAAATGAATGGGCTTTCGCACTTAGTGCAATTTTCGCCAACTCTCTGACTTAGAGCTATGGAAGTATGGAGCTATGGAGCCACCAGCCACCCAGGCTGGAGCTCTGGAGCTCTGGAGGTATGGAGCTCTGGTGCTATGGAAGTATGGAGCTCTGGTGCTATGGAAGTATGGAGCTATGGAGGTATGGAAGTATGGAGCTATGGAAGTATGGAGCTATGGAGCTCTGGAAGTATGGAGCTATGGAGCTCTGGAGCTATGGAGCCCTGGAGCTATGGAAGTATGGAGCTCTGGTGCTATGGAGCTCTGGTGCTATGGAGCTATGGAGCTATGGAGCTCTGGAGCTATGGAGCTCTGGAGGTATGGAGCTATGGAGCTATGGAGCTCTGGAGGTATGGAGCTATGGAGCTATGGAAGTATGGAGCTCTGGTGCTATGGAGCTATGGAGCTCTGGTGCTATGGAGCTATGGAGCTCTGGTGCTATGGAGCTATGGAGCTCTGGAAGTATGGAGCTCTGGTGCTATGGAGCTATGGAGCTCTGGTGCTATGGAGCTATGGAGCTCTGGTGCTATGGAGCTCTGGTGCTATGGAGCTCTGGTGCTATGGAGCTATGGAGCTCTGGTGCTATGGAGCTCTGGAGGTATGGAGCTCTGGAGGTATGGAGCTCTGGAGGTATGGAGCTATGGAGCCCTGGAGCTCTGGAGGTATGGAGCTATGGTGCTATGGAGCTCTGAAGCCATGGAGCTCTGGTGCTATGGAGCTATGGAGCTCTGGTGCTATGGAGCTATGGAGCTATGGAGCTCTGGAAGTATGGAGCTCTGGTGCTATGGAGCTATGGAGCTCTGGTGCTATGGAGCTATGGAGCTCTGGTGCTATGGAGCTATGGAGCTCTGGTGCTATGGAGCTCTGGTGCTATGGAGCTCTGGTGCTATGGAGCTATGGAGCTCTGGTGCTATGGAGCTATGGAGCTCTGGAGGTATGGAGCTCTGGAGGTATGGAGCTCTGGAGGTATGGAGCTATGGAGCCCTGGAGCTCTGGAGGTATGGAGCTATGGTGCTATGGAGCTCTGAAGCCATGGAGCTCTGGTGCTATGGAGCTCTGGAGCTCTGGAGCTCTGGAGGTATGGAGCTCTGGAGGTATGGAGCTATGGAGCCCTGGAGCTCTGGAGGTATGGAGCTATGGTGCTATGGAGCTCTGAAGCCATGGAGCTCTGGTGCTATGGAGCTCTGGAGCTCTGGAGGTATGGAGCTCTGGAGGTATGGAGCTCTGGAGGTATGGAGCTATGGAGCCCTGGAGCTCTGGAGGTATGGAGCTATGGTGCTATGGAGCTCTGAAGCCATGGAGCTCTGGTGCTATGGAGCTCTGGAGGTATGGAGCTCTGGAGGTATGGAGCTCTGGAGGTATGGAGCTATGGAGCCCTGGAGCTCTGGAGGTATGGAGCTATGGTGCTATGGAGCTCTGAAGCCATGGAGCTCTGGTGCTATGGAGCTCTGGAGGTATGGAGCTCTGGAGGTATGGAGCTCTGGAGGTATGGAGCTATGGAGCCCTGGAGCTCTGGAGGTATGGAGCTATGGTGCTATGGAGCTCTGAAGCCATGGAGCTCTGGTGCTATGGAGCTATGGAGCTCTGGTGCTATGGAGCTATGGAGGTATGGAGCCACCAGCCAGCACCCTCCGTGGCTGGATCAATGGAAGTGTTTTAGGTACCAGGCAGCCAAAGGGCCGAGGCCTCACGCTCGACCACGCCGGCGCAGAGTTCCAGCCGCTCGGATAAGCTCTGTCACTCACCCGCCGCGCAGCCACCGGTAACGGGGAAATGTCGCCGCCTGGCGGACACGCCGTTGTAAATGAATGGGCTTTCGCACTTAGTGCAATTTTCGCCAACTCTCTGACTTAGAGCTATGGAAGTATGGAGCTATGGAGCCACCAGCCACCCAGGCTGGAGCTATGGAGCTCTGGAGGTATGGAGCTCAGGTGCTATGGAAGTATGGAGCTATGGAGCTATGGAAGTATGGAGCTATGGAGCTATGGAGCTCTGGAAGTATGGAGCTATGGAGCTCTGGAGGTATGGAGCTATGGAGCCCTGGAGCCCTGGAGCTATGGAGCTCTGGTGCTATGGAGGTATGGAGCTCTGGAGGTATGGAGCTCTGGAGGTATGGAGCTATGGAGCTATGGAGCCCTGGAGCTATGGAGCTATGGAGCCCTGGAGCTATGGTGCTATGGAGCTCTGAAGCCATGGAGCTCTGGTGCTATTGAGCTCTGGAGCTCTGGAGGTATGGAGCTCTGGAGGTATGGAGCTATGGAGCCCTGGAGCTCTGGAGGTATGGAGCTATGGAGCTCTGAAGCCATGGAGCTCTGGTGCTATGGAGCTCTGGAGCTCTGGAGGTATGGAGCTCTGGAGGTATGGAGCTCTGGAGGTATGGAGCTATGGAGCCCTGGAGCTCTGGAGGTATGGAGCTATGGTGCTATGGAGCTCTGAAGCCATGGAGCTCTGGTGCTATGGAGCTCTGGAGGTATGGAGCTCTGGAGGTATGGAGCTCTGGAGGTATGGAGCTATGGAGCCCTGGAGCTCTGGAGGTATGGAGCTATGGTGCTATGGAGCTCTGAAGCCATGGAGCTCTGGTGCTATGGAGCTCTGGAGGTATGGAGCTCTGGAGGTATGGAGCTATGGAGCCCTGGAGCTCTGGAGGTATGGAGCTATGGTGCTATGGAGCTCTGAAGCCATGGAGCTCTGGTGCTATGGAGCTCTGGAGGTATGGAGCTCTGGAGGTATGGAGCTCTGGAGGTATGGAGCTATGGAGCCCTGGAGCTCTGGAGGTATGGAGCTATGGTGCTATGGAGCTCTGAAGCCATGGAGCTCTGGTGCTATGGAGCTCTGGAGGTATGGAGCTCTGGAGGTATGGAGCTCTGGAGGTATGGAGCTATGGAGCCCTGGAGCTCTGGAGGTATGGAGCTATGGTGCTATGGAGCTCTGAAGCCATGGAGCTCTGGTGCTATGGAGCTATGGAGCTCTGGTGCTATGGAGCTATGGAGCTCTGGTGCTATGGAGCTCTGGTGCTATGGAGCTCTGGTGCTATGGAGCTATGGAGCTCTGGTGCTATGGAGCTATGGAGCTCTGGAGGTATGGAGCTCTGGAGGTATGGAGCTCTGGAGGTATGGAGCTTTGGAGCCCTGGAGCTCTGGAGGTATGGAGCTATGGTGCTATGGAGCTCTGAAGCCATGGAGCTCTGGTGCTATGGAGCTCTGGAGCTCTGGAGGTATGGAGCTCTGGAGGTATGGAGCTATGGAGCCCTGGAGCTCTGGAGGTATGGAGCTATGGTGCTATGGAGCTCTGAAGCCATGGAGCTCTGGTGCTATGGAGCTCTGGAGCTCTGGAGGTATGGAGCTCTGGAGGTATGGAGCTATGGAGCCCTGGAGCTCTGGAGGTATGGAGCTATGGTGCTATGGAGCTCTGAAGCCATGGAGCTCTGGTGCTATGGAGCTCTGGAGCTCTGGAGGTATGGAGCTCTGGAGGTATGGAGCTCTGGAGGTATGGAGCTATGGAGCCCTGGAGCTCTGGAGGTATGGAGCTATGGTGCTATGGAGCTCTGAAGCCATGGAGCTCTGGTGCTATGGAGCTCTGGAGGTATGGAGCTCTGGAGGTATGGAGCTCTGGAGGTATGGAGCTATGGAGCCCTGGAGCTCTGGAGGTATGGAGCTATGGTGCTATGGAGCTCTGAAGCCATGGAGCTCTGGTGCTATGGACCTATGGAGCTCTGGTGCTATGGAGCTATGGAGGTATGGAGCCACCAGCCAGCACCCTCCGTGGCTGGATCAATGGAAGTGTTTTAGGTACCAGGCAGCCAAAGGGCCGAGGCCTCACGCTCGACCACGCCGGCGCAGAGTTCCAGCCGCTCGGATAAGCTCTGTCACTCACCCGCCGCGCAGCCACCGGTAACGGGGAAATGTCGCCGCCTTGTGGACACGCCGTTGTAAATGAATGGGCTTTCGCACTTAGTGCAATTTTCGCCAACTCTCTGACTTAGAGCTATGGAAGTATGGAGCTATGGAGCCACCAGCCACCCAGGCTGGAGCTCTGGAGCTCTGGAGGTATGGAGCTCTGGTGCTATGGAAGTATGGAGCTCTGGTGCTATGGAAGTATGGAGCTATGGAGGTATGGAAGTATGGAGCTATGGAAGTATGGAGCTATGGAGCTCTGGAAGTATGGAGCTATGGAGCTCTGGAGGTATGGAGCCCTGGAGCTATGGAGCCCTGGAGCTATGGAAGTATGGAGCTCTGGTGCTATGGAGCTATGGAGCTCTGGTGCTATGGAGCTATGGAGCTATGGAGCTCTGGAGCTATGGAGCTCTGGAGGTATGGAGCTATGGAGCTATGGAGCTCTGGAGGTATGGAGCTATGGAGCTATGGAAGTATGGAGCTCTGGTGCTATGGAGCTATGGAGCTCTGGTGCTATGGAGCTATGGAGCTCTGGTGCTATGGAGCTCTGGTGCTATGGAGCTCTGGAAGTATGGAGCTCTGGTGCTATGGAGCTATGGAGCTCTGGTGCTATGGAGCTATGGAGCTCTGGTGCTATGGAGCTCTGGTGCTATGGAGCTCTGGTGCTATGGAGCTCTGGAGGTATGGAGCTCTGGAGGTATGGAGCTCTGGAGGTATGGAGCTATGGAGCCCTGGAGCTCTGGAGGTATGGAGCTATGGTGCTATGGAGCTCTGAAGCCATGGAGCTCTGGTGCTATGGAGCTATGGAGCTCTGGTGCTATGGAGCTATGGAGCTATGGAGCTCTGGAAGTATGGAGCTCTGGTGCTATGGAGCTATGGAGCTCTGGTGCTATGGAGCTATGGAGCTCTGGTGCTATGGAGCTATGGAGCTCTGGTGCTATGGAGCTCTGGTGCTATGGAGCTCTGGTGCTATGGAGCTATGGAGCTCTGGTGCTATGGAGCTATGGAGCTCTGGAGGTATGGAGCTCTGGAGGTATGGAGCTCTGGAGGTATGGAGCTATGGAGCCCTGGAGCTCTGGAGGTATGGAGCTATGGTGCTATGGAGCTCTGAAGCCATGGAGCTCTGGTGCTATGGAGCTCTGGAGCTCTGGAGGTATGGAGCTCTGGAGGTATGGAGCTATGGAGCCCTGGAGCTCTGGAGGTATGGAGCTATGGTGCTATGGAGCTCTGAAGCCATGGAGCTCTGGTGCTATGGAGCTCTGGAGCTCTGGAGGTATGGAGCTCTGGAGGTATGGAGCTCTGGAGGTATGGAGCTATGGAGCCCTGGAGCTCTGGAGGTATGGAGCTATGGTGCTATGGAGCTCTGAAGCCATGGAGCTCTGGTGCTATGGAGCTCTGGAGGTATGGAGCTCTGGAGGTATGGAGCTATGGAGCCCTGGAGCTCTGGAGGTATGGAGCTATGGTGCTATGGAGCTCTGAAGCCATGGAGCTCTGGTGCTATGGAGCTCTGGAGGTATGGAGCTCTGGAGGTATGGAGCTCTGGAGGTATGGAGGTATGGAGCTATGGAGCCCTGGAGCTCTGGAGGTATGGAGCTATGGTGCTATGGAGCTCTGAAGCCATGGAGCTCTGGTGCTATGGAGCTCTGGAGGTATGGAGCTCTGGAGGTATGGAGCTCTGGAGGTATGGAGCTATGGAGCCCTGGAGCTCTGGAGGTATGGAGCTATGGTGCTATGGAGCTCTGAAGCCATGGAGCTCTGGTGCTATGGAGCTATGGAGCTCTGGTGCTATGGAGCTATGGAGGTATGGAGCCACCAGCCAGCACCCTCCGTGGCTGGATCAATGGAAGTGTTTTAGGTACCAGGCAGCCAAAGGGCCGAGGCCTCACGCTCGACCACGCCGGCGCAGAGTTCCAGCCGCTCGGATAAGCTCTGTCACTCACCCGCCGCGCAGCCACCGGTAACGGGGAAATGTCGCCGCCTTGTGGACACGCCGTTGTAAATGAATGGGCTTTCGCACTTAGTGCAATTTTCGCCAACTCTCTGACTGGAGCTATGGAAGTATGGAGCTATGGAGCCACCAGCCACCCAGGCTGGAGCTATGGAGCTCTGGAGGTATGGAGCTCTGGTGCTATGGAAGTATGGAGCTATGGAGCTATGGAAGTATGGAGCTATGGAGCTATGGAGCTCTGGAAGTATGGAGCTATGGAGCTCTGGAGGTATGGAGCTATGGAGCCCTGGAGCCCTGGAGCTATGGAGCCCTGGAGCTATGGAGCTATGGAGCCCTGGAGCTATGGAGCTATGGAGCCCTGGAGCTATGGAGCTATGGAGCTCTGGTGCTATGGAGCTATGGAGCTCTGGTGCTATGGAGCTATGGAGCTCTGGTGCTATGGAGCTATGGAGCTCTGGTGCTATGGAGCTATGGAGCTCTGGAAGTATGGAGCTATGGAGCTCTGGAGGTATGGAGCTATGGAGCTCTGGAGGTATGGAGCTATGGAGCCCTGGAGCTATGGAGCCCTGGAGCTATGGAAGTATGGAGCTCTGGTGCTATGGAGCTATGGAGCTCTGGTGCTATGGAGCTATGGAGCTCTGGAGCTATGGAGCTCTGGAGGTATGGAGCTATGGAGCTCTGGAGGTATGGAGCTATGGAGCTATGGAAGTATGGAGCTCTGGTGCTATGGAGCTATGGAGCTCTGGTGCTATGGAGCTATGGAGCTCTGGTGCTATGGAGCTATGGAGCTATGGAGCTCTGGAAGTATGGAGCTCTGGTGCTATGGAGCTATGGAGCTCTGGTGCTATGGAGCTATGGAGCTCTGGTGCTATGGAGCTATGGAGCTCTGGTGCTATGGAGCTATGGTGCTATGGAGCTCTGGTGCTATGGAGCTATGGAGCTCTGGTGCTATGGAGCTATGGAGCTCTGGAGGTATGGAGCTCTGGAGGTATGGAGCTCTGGAGGTATGGAGCTTTGGAGCCCTGGAGCTCTGGAGGTATGGAGCTATGGTGCTATGGAGCTCTGAAGCCATGGAGCTCTGGTGCTATGGAGCTATGGAGCTCTGGTGCTATGGAGCTATGGAGGTATGGAGCCACCAGCCAGCACCCTCCGTGGCTGGATCAATGGAAGTGTTTTAGGTACCAGGCAGCCAAAGGGCCGAGGCCTCACGCTCGACCACGCCGGCGCAGAGTTCCAGCCGCTCGGATAAGCTCTGTCACTCACCCGCCGCGCAGCCACCGGTAACGGGGAAATGTCGCCGCCTTGTGGACACGCCGTTGTAAATGAATGGGCTTTCGCACTTAGTGCAATTTTCGCCAACTCTCTGACTTAGAGCTATGGAAGTATGGAGCTATGGAGCCACCAGCCACCCAGGCTGGAGCTCTGGAGCTCTGGAGGTATGGAGCTCTGGTGCTATGGAAGTATGGAGCTCTGGTGCTATGGAAGTATGGAGCTATGGAGGTATGGAAGTATGGAGCTATGGAAGTATGGAGCTATGGAGCTCTGGAAGTATGGAGCTATGGAGCTATGGAGCTCTGGAGGTATGGAGCCCTGGAGCTATGGAGCCCTGGAGCTATGGAAGTATGGAGCTCTGGTGCTATGGAGCTATGGAGCTCTGGTGCTATGGAGCTATGGAGCTATGGAGCTCTGGAGCTATGGAGCTCTGGAGGTATGGAGCTATGGAGCTATGGAGCTCTGGAGGTATGGAGCTATGGAGCTATGGAAGTATGGAGCTCTGGTGCTATGGAGCTATGGAGCTCTGGTGCTATGGAGCTATGGAGCTCTGGTGCTATGGAGCTATGGAGCTCTGGAAGTATGGAGCTCTGGTGCTATGGAGCTATGGAGCTCTGGTGCTATGGAGCTATGGAGCTCTGGTGCTATGGAGCTCTGGTGCTATGGAGCTCTGGTGCTATGGAGCTATGGAGCTCTGGTGCTATGGAGCTCTGGAGGTATGGAGCTCTGGAGGTATGGAGCTCTGGAGGTATGGAGCTATGGAGCCCTGGAGCTCTGGAGGTATGGAGCTATGGTGCTATAGAGCTCTGAAGCCATGGAGCTCTGGTGCTATGGAGCTATGGAGCTCTGGTGCTATGGAGCTATGGAGCTATGGAGCTCTGGAAGTATGGAGCTCTGGTGCTATGGAGCTATGGAGCTCTGGTGCTATGGAGCTATGGAGCTCTGGTGCTATGGAGCTATGGAGCTCTGGTGCTATGGAGCTCTGGTGCTATGGAGCTCTGGTGCTATGGAGCTATGGAGCTCTGGTGCTATGGAGCTATGGAGCTCTGGAGGTATGGAGCTCTGGAGGTATGGAGCTCTGGAGGTATGGAGCTATGGAGCCCTGGAGCTCTGGAGGTATGGAGCTATGGTGCTATGGAGCTCTGAAGCCATGGAGCTCTGGTGCTATGGAGCTCTGGAGCTCTGGAGGTATGGAGCTCTGGAGGTATGGAGCTATGGAGCCCTGGAGCTCTGGAGGTATGGAGCTATGGTGCTATGGAGCTCTGAAGCCATGGAGCTCTGGTGCTATGGAGCTCTGGAGCTCTGGAGGTATGGAGCTCTGGAGGTATGGAGCTCTGGAGGTATGGAGCTATGGAGCCCTGGAGCTCTGGAGGTATGGAGCTATGGTGCTATGGAGCTCTGAAGCCATGGAGCTCTGGTGCTATGGAGCTCTGGAGGTATGGAGCTCTGGAGGTATTGAGCTCTGGAGGTATGGAGCTATGGAGCCCTGGAGCTCTGGAGGTATGGAGCTATGGTGCTATGGAGCTCTGAAGCCATGGAGCTCTGGTGCTATGGAGCTCTGGAGGTATGGAGCTCTGGAGGTATGGAGCTCTGGAGGTATGGAGCTATGGAGCCCTGGAGCTCTGGAGGTATGGAGCTATGGTGCTATGGAGCTCTGAAGCCATGGAGCTCTGGTGCTATGGAGCTCTGGAGGTATGGAGCTCTGGAGGTATGGAGCTCTGGAGGTATGGAGCTATGGAGCCCTGGAGCTCTGGAGGTATGGAGCTATGGTGCTATGGAGCTCTGAAGCCATGGAGCTCTGGTGATATGGAGCTATGGAGCTCTGGTGCTATGGAGCTATGGAGGTATGGAGCCACCAGCCAGCACCCTCCGTGGCTGGATCAATGGAAGTGTTTTAGGTACCAGGCAGCCAAAGGGCCGAGGCCTCACGCTCGACCACGCCGGCGCAGAGTTCCAGCAGCTCGGATAAGCTCTGTCACTCACCCGCCGCGCAGCCACCGGTAACGGGGAAATGTCGCCGCCTTGTGGACACGCCGTTGTAAATGAATGGGCTTTCGCACTTAGTGCAATTTTCGCCAACTCTCTGACTTAGAGCTATGGAAGTATGGAGCTATGGAGCCACCAGCCACCCAGGCTGGAGCTATGGAGCTCTGGAGGTATGGAGCTCAGGTGCTATGGAAGTATGGAGCTATGGAGCTATGGAAGTATGGAGCTATGGAGCTATGGAGCTATGGAGCTCTGGAAGTATGGAGCTATGGAGCTCTGGAGGTATGGAGCTATGGAGCCCTGGAGCCCTGGAGCTATGGAGCTCTGGTGCTATGGAGGTATGGAGCTCTGGAGGTATGGAGCTCTGGAGGTATGGAGCTATGGAGCTATGGAGCCCTGGAGCTATGGAGCTATGGAGCCCTGGAGCTATGGAGCTATGGAGCCACCAGCCAGCACCCTCCGTGGCTGGATCAATGGAAGTGTTTTAGGTACCAGGCAGCCAAAGGGCCGAGGCCTCACGCTCGACCACGCCGGCGCAGAGTTCCAGCCAGCTATGGAGCTCTGGTGCTATGGAGCTCTGGAGGTATGGAGCTCTGGTGCTATGGAGCTCTGGTGCTATGGAGCTCTGGTGCTATGGAGCTATGGAGCTCTGGTGCTATGGAGCTATGGAGCTCTGGAGGTATGGAGCTCTGGAGGTATGGAGCTCTGGAGGTATGGAGCTATGGAGCCCTGGAGCTCTGGAGGTATGGAGCTATGGTGCTATGGAGCTCTGAAGCCATGGAGCTCTGGTGCTATGGAGCTCTGGAGCTCTGGAGGTATGGAGCTCTGGAGGTATGGAGCTATGGAGCCCTGGAGCTCTGGAGGTATGGAGCTATGGTGCTATGGAGCTCTGAAGCCATGGAGCTCTGGTGCTATGGAGCTCTGGAGCTCTGGAGGTATGGAGCTCTGGAGGTATGGAGCTCTGGAGGTATGGAGCTATGGAGCCCTGGAGCTCTGGAGGTATGGAGCTATGGTGCTATGGAGCTCTGAAGCCATGGAGCTCTGGTGCTATGGAGCTCTGGAGGTATGGAGCTCTGGAGGTATGGAGCTCTGGAGGTATGGAGCTATGGAGCCCTGGAGCTCTGGAGGTATGGAGCTATGGTGCTATGGAGCTCTGAAGCCATGGAACTCTGGTGCTATGGAGCTCTGGAGGTATGGAGCTCTGGAGGTATGGAGCTCTGGAGGTATGGAGCTATGGAGCCCTGGAGCTCTGGAGGTATGGAGCTCTGGTGCTATGGAGCTCTGGAGGTATGGTGCTATGGAGCTATGGAGGTATGGAGCCACCAGCCAGCACCCTCCGTGGCTGGATCAATGGAAGTGTTTTAGGTACCAGGCAGCCAAAGGGCCGAGGCCTCACGCTCGACCACGCCGGCGCAGAGTTCCAGCAGCTCGGATAAGCTCTGTCACTCACCCGCCGCGCAGCCACCGGTAACGGGGAAATGTCGCCGCCTTGTGGACACGCCGTTGTAAATGAATGGGCTTTCGCACTTAGTGCAATTTTCGCCAACTCTCTGACTTAGAGCTATGGAAGTATGGAGCTATGGAGCCACCAGCCACCCAGGCTGGAGCTCTGGAGCTCTGGAGGTATGGAGCTCTGGTGCTATGGAAGTATGGAGCTCTGGTGCTATGGAAGTATGGAGCTATGGAGGTATGGAAGTATGGAGCTATGGAAGTATGGAGCTATGGAGCTCTGGTAGTATGGAGCTATGGAGCTCTGGAGGTATGGAGCCCTGGAGCTATGGAGGTCCTGGAGCTATGGAAGTATGGAGCTCTGGTGCTATGGAGCTATGGAGCTCTGGTGCTATGGAGCTATGGAGCTATGGAGCTCTGGAGCTATGGAGCTCTGGAGGTATGCAGCTATGGAGCTATGGAGCTCTGGAGGTATGGAGCTATGGAGCTATGGAAGTATGGAGCTCTGGTGCTATGGAGCTATGGAGCTCTGGTGCTATGGAGCTATGGAGCTCTGGTGCTATGGAGCTATGGAGCTATGGAGCTCTGGAAGTATGGAGCTCTGGTGCTATGGAGCTATGGAGCTCTGGTGCTATGGAGCTATGGAGCTCTGGTGCTATGGAGCTATGGAGCTCTGGTGCTATGGAGCTCTGGTGCTATGGAGCTCTGGTGCTATGGAGCTATGGAGCTCTGGTGCTATGGAGCTATGGAGCTCTGGAGGTATGGAGCTCTGGAGGTATGGAGCTCTGGAGGTATGGAGCTATGGAGCCCTGGAGCTCTGGAGGTATGGAGCTATGGTGCTATGGAGCTCTGAAGCCATGGAGCTCTGGTGCTATGGAGCTCTGGAGCTCTGGAGGTATGGAGCTCTGGAGGTATGGAGCTATGGAGCCCTGGAGCTCTGGAGGTATGGAGCTATGGAGCTCTGAAGCCATGGAGCTCTGGTGCTATGGAGCTCTGGAGCTCTGGAGGTATGGAGCTCTGGAGGTATGGAGCTATGGAGCCCTGGAACTCTGGAGGTATGGAGCTATGGTGCTATGGAGCTCTGAAGCCATGGAGCTCTGGTGCTATGGAGCTCTGGAGGTATGGAGCTCTGGAGGTATGGAGCTCTGGAGGTATGGAGCTATGGAGCCCTGGAGCTCTGGAGGTATGGAGCTATGGTGCTATGGAGCTCTGAAGCCATGGAGCTCTGGTGCTATGGAGCTCTGGAGGTATGGAGCTCTGGAGGTATGGAGCTCTGGAGGTATGGAGCTATGGAGCCCTGGAGCTCTGGAGGTATGGAGCTATGGTGCTATGGAGCTCTGAAGCCATGGAGCTCTGGTGCTATGGAGCTATGGAGCTCTGGTGCTATGGAGCTATGGAGCTCTGGTGCTATGGAGCTATGGAGGTATGGAGCCACCAGCCAGCACCCTCCGTGGCTGGATCAATGGAAGTGTTTTAGGTACCAGGCAGCCAAAGGGCCGAGGCCTCACGCTCGACCACGCCGGCGCAGAGTTCCAGCCGCTCGGATAAGCTCTGTCACTCACCCGCCGCGCAGCCACCGGTAACGGGGAAATGTCGCCGCCTGGCGGACACGCCGTTGTAAATGAATGGGCTTTCGCACTTAGTGCAATTTTCGCCAACTCTCTGACTTAGAGCTATGGAAGTATGGAGCTATGGAGCCACCAGCCACCCAGGCTGGAGCTATGGAGCTCTGGAGGTATGGAGCTCAGGTGCTATGGAAGTATGGAGCTATGGAGCTATGGAAGTATGGAGCTATGGAGCTATGGAGCTCTGGAAGTATGGAGCTATGGAGCTCTGGAGGTATGGAGCTATGGAGCGCTGGAGCCCTGGAGCTATGGAACTCTGGTGCTATGGAGGTATGGAGCTCTGGAGGTATGGAGCTCTGGAGGTATGGAGCTATGGAGCTATGGAGCCCTGGAGCTATGGAGCTATGGAGCCCTGGAGCTATGGAGCTATGGAGCCACCAGCCAGCACCCTCCGTGGCTGGATCAATGGAAGTGTTTTAGGTACCAGGCAGCCAAAGGGCCGAGGCCTCACGCTCGACCACGCCGGCGCAGAGTTCCAGCCAGCTATGGAGCTCTGGTGCTATGGAGCTCTGGAGGTATGGAGCTCTGGAGGTATGGAGCTCTGGAGGTATGGAGCTATGGAGCCCTGGAGCTCTGGAGGTATGGAGCTATGGTGCTATGGAGCTCTGAAGCCATGGAGCTCTGGTGCTATGGAGCTATGGAGCTCTGGTGCTATGGAGCTATGGAGCTATGGAGCTCTGGATGTATGGAGCTCTGGTGCTATGGAGCTATGGAGCTCTGGTGCTATGGAGCTATGGAGCTCTGGTGCTATGGAGCTATGGAGCTCTGGTGCTATGGAGCTCTGGTGCTATGGAGCTCTGGTGCTATGGAGCTATGGAGCTCTGGTGCTATGGAGCTATGGAGCTCTGGAGGTATGGAGCTCTGGAGGTATGGAGCTCTGGAGGTATGGAGCTATGGAGCCCTGGAGCTCTGGAGGTATGGAGCTATGGTGCTATGGAGCTCTGAAGCCATGGAGCTCTGGTGCTATGGAGCTCTGGAGCTCTGGAGGTATGGAGCTCTGGAGGTATGGAGCTATGGAGCCCTGGAGCTCTGGAGGTATGGAGCTATGGTGCTATGGAGCTCTGAAGCCATGGAGCTCTGGTGCTATGGAGCTCTGGAGCTCTGGAGGTATGGAGCTCTGGAGGTATGGAGCTCTGGAGGTATGGAGCTATGGAGCCCTGGAGCTCTGGAGGTATGGAGCTATGGTGCTATGGAGCTCTGAAGCCATGGAGCTCTGGTGCTATGGAGCTCTGGAGCTCTGGAGGTATGGAGCTCTGGAGGTATGGAGCTATGGAGCCCTGGAGCTCTGGAGGTATGGAGCTATGGTGCTATGGAGCTCTGAAGCCATGGAGCTCTGGTGCTATGGAGCTCTGGAGCTCTGGAGGTATGGAGCTCTGGAGGTATGGAGCTATGGAGCCCTGGAGCTCTGGAGGTATGGAGCTATGGTGCTATGGAGCTCTGAAGCCATGGAGCTCTGGTGCTATGGAGCTCTGGAGCTCTGGAGGTATGGAGCTCTGGAGGTATGGAGCTCTGGAGGTATGGAGCTATGGAGCCCTGGAGCTCTGGAGGTATGGAGCTATGGTGCTCTGGAGCTCTGAAGCCATGGAGCTCTGGTGCTATGGAGCTCTGGAGGTATGGAGCTCTGGAGGTATGGAGCTCTGGAGGTATGGAGCTATGGAGCCCTGGAGCTCTGGAGGTATGGAGCTATGGTGCTATGGAGCTCTGAAGCCATGGAGCTCTGGTGCTATGGACCTATGGAGCTCTGGTGCTATGGAGCTATGGAGGTATGGAGCCACCAGCCAGCACCCTCCGTGGCTGGATCAATGGAAGTGTTTTAGGTACCAGGCAGCCAAAGGGCCGAGGCCTCACGCTCGACCACGCCGGCGCAGAGTTCCAGCCGCTCGGATAAGCTCTGTCACTCACCCGCCGCGCAGCCACCGGTAACGGGGAAATGTCGCCACCTTGTGGACACGCCGTTGTAAATGAATGGGCTTTCGCACTTAGTGCAATTTTCGCCAACTCTCTGACTTAGAGCTATGGAAGTATGGAGCTATGGAGCCACCAGCCACCCAGGCTGGAGCTCTGGAGCTCTGGAGGTATGGAGCTCTGGTGCTATGGAAGTATGGAGCTCTGGTGCTATGGAAGTATGGAGCTATGGAGGTATGGAAGTATGGAGCTATGGAAGTATGGAGCTATGGAGCTCTGGAAGTATGGAGCTATGGAGCTCTGGAGGTATGGAGCCCTGGAGCTATGGAGCCCTGGAGCTATGGAAGTATGGAGCTCTGGTGCTATGGAGCTATGGAGCTCTGGTGCTATGGAGCTATGGAGCTATGGAGCTCTGGAGCTATGGAGCTCTGGAGGTATGGAGCTATGGAGCTATGGAGCTCTGGAGGTATGGAGCTATGGAGCTATGGAAGTATGGAGCTCTGGTGCTATGGAGCTATGGAGCTCTGGTGCTATGGAGCTATGGAGCTCTGGTGCTATGAAGCTATGGAGCTATGGAGCTCTGGAAGTATGGAACTCTGGTGCTATGGAGCTATGGAGCTCTGGTGCTATGGAGCTATGGAGCTCTGGTGCTATGGAGCTCTGGTGCTATGGAGCTCTGGTGCTATGGAGCTATGGAGCTCTGGTGCTATGGAGCTCTGGAGGTATGGAGCTCTGGAGGTATGGAGCTCTGGAGGTATGGAGCTATGGAGCCCTGGAGCTCTGGAGGTATGGAGCTATGGTGCTATGGAGCTCTGAAGCCATGGAGCTCTGGTGCTATGGAGCTATGGAGCTCTGGTGCTATGGAGCTATGGAGCTATGGAGCTCTGGAAGTATGGAGCTCTGGTGCTATGGAGCTATGGAGCTCTGGTGCTATGGAGCTATGGAGCTCTGGTGCTATGGAGCTATGGAGCTCTGGTGCTATGGTGCTATGGAGCTCTGAAGCCATGGAGCTCTGGTGCTATGGAGCTCTGGAGCTCTGGAGGTATGGAGCTCTGGAGGTATGGAGCTCTGGAGGTATGGAGCTATGGAGCCCTGGAGCTCTGGAGGTATGGAGCTATGGTGCTATGGAGCTCTGAAGCCATGGAGCTCTGGTGCTATGGAGCTCTGGAGGTATGGAGCTCTGGAGGTATGGAGCTCTGGAGGTATGGAGCTATGGAGCCCTGGAGCTCTGGAGGTATGGAGCTATGGTGCTATGGAGCTCTGAAGCCATGGAGCTCTGGTGCTATGGAGCTATGGAGCTCTGGTGCTATGGAGCTATGGAGGTATGGAGCCACCAGCCAGCACCCTCCGTGGCTGGATCAATGGAAGTGTTTTAGGTACCAGGCAGCCAAAGGGCCGAGGCCTCACGCTCGACCACGCCGGCGCAGAGTTCCAGCCGCTCGGATAAGCTCTGTCACTCACCCGCCGCGCAGCCACCGGTAACGGGGAAATGTCGCCGCCTTGTGGACACGCCGTTGTAAATGAATGGGCTTTCGCACTTAGTGCAATTTTCGCCAACTCTCTGACTTAGAGCTATGGAAGTATGGAGCTATGGAGCCACCAGCCACCCAGGCTGGAGCTCTGGAGCTCTGGAGGTATGGAGCTCTGGTGCTATGGAAGTATGGAGCTCTGGTGCTATGGAAGTATGGAGCTATGGAGGTATGGAAGTATGGAGCTATGGAAGTATGGAGCTATGGAGCTCTGGAAGTATGGAGCTATGGAGCTCTGGAGGTATGGAGCCCTGGAGCTATGGAGCCCTGGAGCTATGGAAGTATGGAGCTCTGGTGCTATGGAGCTATGGAGCTCTGGTGCTATGGAGCTATGGAGCTATGGAGCTCTGGAGCTATGGAGCTCTGGAGGTATGGAGCTATGGAGCTATGGAGCTCTGGAGGTATGGAGCTATGGAGCTATGGAAGTATGGAGCTCTGGTGCTATGGAGCTATGGAGCTCTGGTGCTATGGAGCTATGGAGCTCTGGTGCTATGGAGCTATGGAGCTATGGAGCTCTGGAAGTATGGAGCTCTGGTGCTATGGAGCTATGGAGCTCTGGTGCTATGGAGCTATGGAGCTCTGGTGCTATGGAGCTCTGGTGCTATGGAGCTCTGGTGCTATGGAGCTATGGAGCTCTGGTGCTATGGAGCTATGGAGCTCTGGAGGTATGGAGCTCTGGAGGTATGGAGCTCTGGAGGTATGGAGCTATGGAGCCCTGGAGCTCTGGAGGTATGGAGCTATGGTGCTATGGAGCTCTGAAGCCATGGAGCTCTGGTGCTATGGAGCTCTGGAGCTCTGGAGGTATGGAGCTCTGGAGGTATGGAGCTATGGAGCCCTGGAGCTCTGGAGGTATGGAGCTATGGAGCTCTGAAGCCATGGAGCTCTGGTGCTATGGAGCTCTGGAGCTCTGGAGGTATGGAGCTCTGGAGGTATGGAGCTATGGAGCCCTGGAGCTCTGGAGGTATGGAGCTATGGTGCTATGGAGCTCTGAAGCCATGGAGCTCTGGTGCTATGGAGCTCTGGAGGTATGGAGCTCTGGAGGTATGGAGCTATGGAGCCCTGGAGCTCTGGAGGTATGGAGCTATGGTGCTATGGAGCTCTGAAGCCATGGAGCTCTGGTGCTATGGAGCTCTGGAGGTATGGAGCTCTGGAGGTATGGAGCTCTGGAGGTATGGAGCTATGGAGCCCTGGAGCTCTGGAGCTATGGTGCTATGGAGCTCTGAAGCCATGGAGCTCTGGTGCTATGGAGCTATGGAGCTCTGGTGCTATGGAGCTATGGAGGTATGGAGCCACCAGCCAGCACCCTCCGTGGCTGGATCAATGGAAGTGTTTTAGGTACCAGGCAGCCAAAGGGCCGAGGCCTCACGCTCGACCACGCCGGCGCAGAGTTCCAGCCGCTCGGATAAGCTCTGTCACTCACCCGCCGCGCAGCCACCGGTAACGGGGAAATGTCGCCGCCTGGCGGACACGCCGTTGTAAATGAATGGGCTTTCGCACTTAGTGCAATTTTCGCCAACTCTCTGACTTAGAGCTATGGAAGTATGGAGCTATGGAGCCACCAGCCACCCAGGCTGGAGCTATGGAGCTCTGGAGGTATGGAGCTCAGGTGCTATGGAAGTATGGAGCTATGGAGCTATGGAAGTATGGAGCTATGGAGCTATGGAGCTCTGGAAGTATGGAGCTATGGAGCTCTGGAGGTATGGAGCTATGGAGCCCTGGAGCCCTGGAGCTATGGAGCTCTGGTGCTATGGAGGTATGGAGCTCTGGAGGTATGGAGCTCTGGAGGTATGGAGCTATGGAGCTATGGAGCCCTGGAGCTATGGAGCTATGGAGCCCTGGAGCTATGGAGCTATGGAGCCCTGGAGCTATGGAGCTATGGAGCTCTGGTGCTATGGAGCTATGGAGCTCTGGTGCTATGGAGCTATGGAGCTCTGGTGCTATGGAGCTATGGAGCTCTGGTGCTATGGAGCTATGGAGCTCTGGAAGTATGGAGCTATGGAGCTCTGGAGGTATGGAGCTATGGAGCCCTGGAGCTATGGAGCCCTGGAGCTATGGAAGTATGGAGCTCTGGTGCTATGGAGCTATGGAGCTCTGGTGCTATGGAGCTATGGAGCTCTGGAGCTATGGAGCTCTGGAGGTATGGAGCTATGGAGCTATGGAGCTCTGGAGGTATGGAGCTATGGAGCTATGGAAGTATGGAGCTCTGGTGCTATGGAGCTATGGAGCTCTGGTGCTATGGAGCTATGGAGCTCTGGTGCTATGGAGCTATGGAGCTATGGAGCTCTGGAAGTATGGAGCTCTGGTGCTATGGAGCTATGGAGCTCTGGTGCTATGGAGCTATGGAGCTCTGGTGCTATGGAGCTATGGAGCTCTGGTGCTATGGAGCTCTGGTGCTATGGAGCTCTGGTGCTATGGAGCTATGGAGCTCTGGTGCTATGGAGCTATGGAGCTCTGGAGGTATGGAGCTCTGGAGGTATGGAGCTCTGGAGGTATGGAGCTTTGGAGCCCTGGAGCTCTGGAGGTATGGAGCTATGGTGCTATGGAGCTCTGAAGCCATGGAGCTCTGGTGCTATGGAGCTCTGGAGCTCTGGAGGTATGGAGCTCTGGAGGTATGGAGCTATGGAGCCCTGGAGCTCTGGAGGTATGGAGCTATGGTGCTATGGAGCTCTGAAGCCATGGAGCTCTGGTGCTATGGAGCTCTGGAGCTCTGGAGGTATGGAGCTATGGAGCCCTGGAGCTCTGGAGGTATGGAGCTATGGTGCTATGGAGCTCTGAAGCCATGGAGCTCTGGTGCTATGGAGCTCTGGAGCTCTGGAGGTATGGAGCTCTGGAGGTATGGAGCTCTGGAGGTATGGAGCTATGGAGCCTTGGAGCTCTGGAGGTATGGAGCTATGGTGCTATGGAGCTCTGAAGCCATGGAGCTCTGGTGCTATGGAGCTCTGGAGGTATGGAGCTCTGGAGGTATGGAGCTCTGGAGGTATGGAGCTATGGAGCCCTGGAGCTCTGGAGGTATGGAGCTATGGTGCTATGGAGCTCTGAAGCCATGGAGCTCTGGTGCTATGGAGCTCTGGAGGTATGGAGCTCTGGAGGTATGGAGCTCTGGAGGTATGGAGCTATGGAGCCCTGGAGCTCTGGAGGTATGGAGCTATGGTGCTATGGAGCTCTGAAGCCATGGAGCTCTGGTGCTATGGAGCTCTGGAGGTATGGAGCTCTGGAGGTATGGAGCTATGGAGCCCTGGAGCTCTGGAGGTATGGAGCTATGGTGCTATGGAGCTCTGAAGCCATGGAGCTCTGGTGCTATGGAGCTATGGAGCTCTGGTGCTATGGAGCTATGGAGGTATGGAGCCACCAGCCAGCACCCTCCGTGGCTGGATCAATGGAAGTGTTTTAGGTACCAGGCAGCCAAAGGGCCGAGGCCTCACGCTCGACCACGCCGGCGCAGAGTTCCAGCCGCTCGGATAAGCTCTGTCACTCACCCGCCGCGCAGCCACCGGTAACGGGGAAATGTCGCCGCCTTGTGGACACGCCGTTGTAAATGAATGGGCTTTCGCACTTAGTGCAATTTTCGCCAACTCTCTGACTTAGAGCTATGGAAGTATGGAGCTATGGAGCCACCAGCCACCCAGGCTGGAGCTCTGGAGCTCTGGAGGTATGGAGCTCTGGTGCTATGGAAGTATGGAGCTCTGGTGCTATGGAAGTATGGAGCTATGGAGGTATGGAAGTATGGAGCTATGGAAGTATGGAGCTATGGAGCTCTGGAAGTATGGAGCTATGGAGCTCTGGAGGTATGGAGCCCTGGAGCTATGGAGCCCTGGAGCTATGGAAGTATGGAGCTCTGGTGCTATGGAGCTATGGAGCTCTGGTGCTATGGAGCTATGGAGCTATGGAGCTCTGGAGCTATGGAGCTCTGGAGGTATGGAGCTATGGAGCTATGGAGCTCTGGAGGTATGGAGCTATGGAGCTATGGAAGTATGGAGCTCTGGTGCTATGGAGCTATGGAGCTCTGGTGCTATGGAGCTATGGAGCTCTGGTGCTATGGAGCTATGGAGCTATGGAGCTCTGGAAGTATGGAGCTCTGGTGCTATGGAGCTATGGAGCTCTGGTGCTATGGAGCTATGGAGCTCTGGTGCTATGGAGCTCTGGTGCTATGGAGCTCTGGTGCTATGGAGCTATGGAGCTCTGGTGCTATGGAGCTCTGGAGGTATGGAGCTCTGGAGGTATGGAGCTCTGGAGGTATGGAGCTATGGAGCCCTGGAGCTCTGGAGGTATGGAGCTATGGTGCTATGGAGCTCTGAAGCCATGGAGCTCTGGTGCTATGGAGCTATGGAGCTCTGGTGCTATGGAGCTATGGAGCTATGGAGCTCTGGAAGTATGGAGCTCTGGTGCTATGGAGCTATGGAGCTCTGGTGCTATGGAGCTATGGAGCTCTGGTGCTATGGAGCTATGGAGCTCTGGTGCTATGGAGCTCTGGTGCTATGGAGCTCTGGTGCTATGGAGCTATGGAGCTCTGGTGCTATGGAGCTATGGAGCTCTGGAGGTATGGAGCTCTGGAGGTATGGAGCTCTGGAGGTATGGAGCTATGGAGCCCTGGAGCTCTGGAGGTATGGAGCTATGGTGCTATGGAGCTCTGAAGCCATGGAGCTCTGGTGCTATGGAGCTCTGGAGCTCTGGAGGTATGGAGCTCTGGAGGTATGGAGCTATGGAGCCCTGGAGCTCTGGAGGTATGGAGCTATGGTGCTATGGAGCTCTGAAGCCATGGAGCTCTGGTGCTATGGAGCTCTGGAGCTCTGGAGGTATGGAGCTCTGGAGGTATGGAGCTCTGGAGGTATGGAGCTATGGAGCCCTGGAGCTCTGGAGGTATGGAGCTATGGTGCTATGGAGCTCTGAAGCCATGGAGCTCTGGTGCTATGGAGCTCTGGAGGTATGGAGCTCTGGAGGTATGGAGCTCTGGAGGTATGGAGCTATGGAGCCCTGGAGCTCTGGAGGTATGGAGCTATGGTGCTATGGAGCTCTGAAGCCATGGAGCTCTGGTGCTATGGAGCTCTGGAGGTATGGAGCTCTGGAGGTATGGAGCTCTGGAGGTATGGAGCTATGGAGCCCTGGAGCTCTGGAGGTATGGAGCTATGGTGCTATGGAGCTCTGAAGCCATGGAGCTCTGGTGCTATGGAGCTATGGAGCTCTGGTGCTATGGAGCTATGGAGGTATGGAGCCACCAGCCAGCACCCTCCGTGGCTGGATCAATGGAAGTGTTTTAGGTACCAGGCAGCCAAAGGGCCGAGGCCTCACGCTCGACCACGCCGGCGCAGAGTTCCAGCCGCTCGGATAAGCTCTGTCACTCACCCGCCGCGCAGCCACCGGTAACGGGGAAATGTCGCCGCCTGGCGGACACGCCGTTGTAAATGAATGGGCTTTCGCACTTAGTGCAATTTTCGCCAACTCTCTGACTTAGAGCTATGGAAGTATGGAGCTATGGAGCCACCAGCCACCCAGGCTGGAGCTATGGAGCTCTGGAGGTATGGAGCTCAGGTGCTATGGAAGTATGGAGCTATGGAGCTATGGAAGTATGGAGCTATGGAGCTATGGAGCTCTGGAAGTATGGAGCTATGGAGCTCTGGAGGTATGGAGCTATGGAGCCCTGGAGCCCTGGAGCTATGGAGCTCTGGTGCTATGGAGGTATGGAGCTCTGGAGGTATGGAGCTCTGGAGGTATGGAGCTATGGAGCTATGGAGCCCTGGAGCTATGGAGCTATGGAGCCCTGGAGCTATGGAGCTATGGAGCCCTGGAGCTATGGAGCTATGGAGCTCTGGTGCTATGGAGCTATGGAGCTCTGGTGCTATGGAGCTATGGAGCTCTGGTGCTATGGAGCTATGGAGCTCTGGTGCTATGGAGCTATGGAGCTCTGGAAGTATGGAGCTATGGAGCTCTGGAGGTATGGAGCTATGGAGCCCTGGAGCTATGGAGCCCTGGAGCTATGGAAGTATGGAGCTCTGGTGCTATGGAGCTATGGAGCTCTGGTGCTATGGAGCTATGGAGCTCTGGAGCTATGGAGCTCTGGAGGTATGGAGCTATGGAGCTATGGAGCTCTGGAGGTATGGAGCTATGGAGCTATGGAAGTATGGAGCTCTGGTGCTATGGAGCTATGGAGCTCTGGTGCTATGGAGCTATGGAGCTCTGGTGCTATGGAGCTATGGAGCTATGGAGCTCTGGAAGTATGGAGCTCTGGTGCTATGGAGCTATGGAGCTCTGGTGCTATGGAGCTATGGAGCTCTGGTGCTATGGAGCTATGGAGCTCTGGTGCTATGGAGCTCTGGTGCTATGGAGCTCTGGTGCTATGGAGCTATGGAGCTCTGGTGCTATGGAGCTATGGAGCTCTGGAGGTATGGAGCTCTGGAGGTATGGAGCTCTGGAGGTATGGAGCTTTGGAGCCCTGGAGCTCTGGAGGTATGGAGCTATGGTGCTATGGAGCTCTGAAGCCATGGAGCTCTGGTGCTATGGAGCTCTGGAGCTCTGGAGGTATGGAGCTATGGAGCCCTGGAGCTCTGGAGGTATGGAGCTATGGTGCTATGGAGCTCTGAAGCCATGGAGCTCTGGTGCTATGGAGCTCTGGAGCTCTGGAGGTATGGAGCTCTGGAGGTATGGAGCTCTGGAGGTATGGAGCTATGGAGCCCTGGAGCTCTGGAGGTATGGAGCTATGGTGCTATGGAGCTCTGAAGCCATGGAGCTCTGGTGCTATGGAGCTCTGGAGCTCTGGAGGTATGGAGCTCTGGAGGTATGGAGCTCTGGAGGTATGGAGCTATGGAGCCCTGGAGCTCTGGAGGTATGGAGCTATGGTGCTATGGAGCTCTGAAGCCATGGAGCTCTGGTGCTATGGAGCTCTGGAGGTATGGAGCTCTGGAGGTATGGAGCTCTGGAGGTATGGAGCTATGGAGCCCTGGAGCTCTGGAGGTATGGAGCTATGGTGCTATGGAGCTCTGAAGCCATGGAGCTCTGGTGCTATGGAGCTCTGGAGGTATGGAGCTCTGGAGGTATGGAGCTCTGGAGGTATGGAGCTATGGAGCCCTGGAGCTCTGGAGGTATGGAGCTATGGTGCTATGGAGCTCTGAAGCCATGGAGCTCTGGTGCTATGGAGCTCTGGAGGTATGGAGCTCTGGAGGTATGGAGCTCTGGAGGTATGGAGCTATGGAGCCCTGGAGCTCTGGAGGTATGGAGCTATGGTGCTATGGAGCTCTGAAGCCATGGAGCTCTGGTGCTATGGAGCTATGGAGCTCTGGTGCTATGGAGCTATGGAGGTATGGAGCCACCAGCCAGCACCCTCCGTGGCTGGATCAATGGAAGTGTTTTAGGTACCAGGCAGCCAAAGGGCCGAGGCCTCACGCTCGACCACGCCGGCGCAGAGTTCCAGCCGCTCGGATAAGCTCTGTCACTCACCCGCCGCGCAGCCACCGGTAACGGGGAAATGTCGCCGCCTTGTGGACACGCCGTTGTAAATGAATGGGCTTTCGCACTTAGTGCAATTTTCGCCAACTCTCTGACTTAGAGCTATGGAAGTATGGAGCTATGGAGCCACCAGCCACCCAGGCTGGAGCTCTGGAGCTCTGGAGGTATGGAGCTCTGGTGCTATGGAAGTATGGAGCTCTGGTGCTATGGAAGTATGGAGCTATGGAGGTATGGAAGTATGGAGCTATGGAAGTATGGAGCTATGGAGCTCTGGAAGTATGGAGCTATGGAGCTCTGGAGGTATGGAGCCCTGGAGCTATGGAGCCCTGGAGCTATGGAAGTATGGAGCTCTGGTGCTATGGAGCTATGGAGCTCTGGTGCTATGGAGCTATGGAGCTATGGAGCTCTGGAGCTATGGAGCTCTGGAGGTATGGAGCTATGGAGCTATGGAGCTCTGGAGGTATGGAGCTATGGAGCTATGGAAGTATGGAGCTCTGGTGCTATGGAGCTATGGAGCTCTGGTGCTATGGAGCTATGGAGCTCTGGTGCTATGGAGCTATGGAGCTATGGAGCTCTGGAAGTATGGAGCTCTGGTGCTATGGAGCTATGGAGCTCTGGTGCTATGGAGCTATGGAGCTCTGGTGCTATGGAGCTCTGGTGCTATGGAGCTCTGGTGCTATGGAGCTATGGAGCTCTGGTGCTATGGAGCTATGGAGCTCTGGAGGTATGGAGCTCTGGAGGTATGGAGCTCTGGAGGTATGGAGCTATGGAGCCCTGGAGCTCTGGAGGTATGGAGCTATGGTGCTATGGAGCTCTGAAGCCATGGAGCTCTGGTGCTATGGAGCTCTGGAGCTCTGGAGGTATGGAGCTCTGGAGGTATGGAGCTATGGAGCCCTGGAGCTCTGGAGGTATGGAGCTATGGAGCTCTGAAGCCATGGAGCTCTGGTGCTATGGAGCTCTGGAGCTCTGGAGGTATGGAGCTCTGGAGGTATGGAGCTATGGAGCCCTGGAGCTCTGGAGGTATGGAGCTATGGTGCTATGGAGCTCTGAAGCCATGGAGCTCTGGTGCTATGGAGCTCTGGAGGTATGGAGCTCTGGAGGTATGGAGCTATGGAGCCCTGGAGCTCTGGAGGTATGGAGCTATGGTGCTATGGAGCTCTGAAGCCATGGAGCTCTGGTGCTATGGAGCTCTGGAGGTATGGAGCTCTGGAGGTATGGAGCTCTGGAGGTATGGAGCTATGGAGCCCTGGAGCTCTGGAGCTATGGTGCTATGGAGCTCTGAAGCCATGGAGCTCTGGTGCTATGGAGCTATGGAGCTCTGGTGCTATGGAGCTATGGAGGTATGGAGCCACCAGCCAGCACCCTCCGTGGCTGGATCAATGGAAGTGTTTTAGGTACCAGGCAGCCAAAGGGCCGAGGCCTCACGCTCGACCACGCCGGCGCAGAGTTCCAGCCGCTCGGATAAGCTCTGTCACTCACCCGCCGCGCAGCCACCGGTAACGGGGAAATGTCGCCGCCTGGCGGACACGCCGTTGTAAATGAATGGGCTTTCGCACTTAGTGCAATTTTCGCCAACTCTCTGACTTAGAGCTATGGAAGTATGGAGCTATGGAGCCACCAGCCACCCAGGCTGGAGCTATGGAGCTCTGGAGGTATGGAGCTCAGGTGCTATGGAAGTATGGAGCTATGGAGCTATGGAAGTATGGAGCTATGGAGCTATGGAGCTCTGGAAGTATGGAGCTATGGAGCTCTGGAGGTATGGAGCTATGGAGCCCTGGAGCCCTGGAGCCCTGGAGCTATGGAGCTCTGGTGCTATGGAGGTATGGAGCTCTGGAGGTATGGAGCTCTGGAGGTATGGAGCTATGGAGCTATGGAGCCCTGGAGCTATGGAGCTATGGAGCCCTGGAGCTATGGAGCTATGGAGCCCTGGAGCTATGGAGCTATGGAGCTCTGGTGCTATGGAGCTATGGAGCTCTGGTGCTATGGAGCTATGGAGCTCTGGTGCTATGGAGCTATGGAGCTCTGGTGCTATGGAGCTATGGAGCTCTGGAAGTATGGAGCTATGGAGCTCTGGAGGTATGGAGCTATGGAGCCCTGGAGCTATGGAGCCCTGGAGCTATGGAAGTATGGAGCTCTGGTGCTATGGAGCTATGGAGCTCTGGTGCTATGGAGCTATGGAGCTCTGGAGCTATGGAGCTCTGGAGGTATGGAGCTATGGAGCTATGGAGCTCTGGAGGTATGGAGCTATGGAGCTATGGAAGTATGGAGCTCTGGTGCTATGGAGCTATGGAGCTCTGGTGCTATGGAGCTATGGAGCTCTGGTGCTATGGAGCTATGGAGCTATGGAGCTCTGGAAGTATGGAGCTCTGGTGCTATGGAGCTATGGAGCTCTGGTGCTATGGAGCTATGGAGCTCTGGTGCTATGGAGCTATGGAGCTCTGGTGCTATGGAGCTCTGGTGCTATGGAGCTCTGGTGCTATGGAGCTATGGAGCTCTGGTGCTATGGAGCTATGGAGCTCTGGAGGTATGGAGCTCTGGAGGTATGGAGCTCTGGAGGTATGGAGCTTTGGAGCCCTGGAGCTCTGGAGGTATGGAGCTATGGTGCTATGGAGCTCTGAAGCCATGGAGCTCTGGTGCTATGGAGCTCTGGAGCTCTGGAGGTATGGAGCTCTGGAGGTATGGAGCTATGGAGCCCTGGAGCTCTGGAGGTATGGAGCTATGGTGCTATGGAGCTCTGAAGCCATGGAGCTCTGGTGCTATGGAGCTCTGGAGCTCTGGAGGTATGGAGCTCTGGAGGTATGGAGCTATGGAGCCCTGGAGCTCTGGAGGTATGGAGCTATGGTGCTATGGAGCTCTGAAGCCATGGAGCTCTGGTGCTATGGAGCTCTGGAGCTCTGGAGGTATGGAGCTCTGGAGGTATGGAGCTCTGGAGGTATGGAGCTATGGAGCCCTGGAGCTCTGGAGGTATGGAGCTATGGTGCTATGGAGCTCTGAAGCCATGGAGCTCTGGTGCTATGGAGCTCTGGAGGTATGGAGCTCTGGAGGTATGGAGCTCTGGAGGTATGGAGCTATGGAGCCCTGGAGCTCTGGAGGTATGGAGCTATGGTGCTATGGAGCTCTGAAGCCATGGAGCTCTGGTGCTATGGAGCTATGGAGCTCTGGTGCTATGGAGCTATGGAGGTATGGAGCCACCAGCCAGCACCCTCCGTGGCTGGATCAATGGAAGTGTTTTAGGTACCAGGCAGCCAAAGGGCCGAGGCCTCACGCTCGACCACGCCGGCGCAGAGTTCCAGCCGCTCGGATAAGCTCTGTCACTCACCCGCCGCGCAGCCACCGGTAACGGGGAAATGTCGCCGCCTTGTGGACACGCCGTTGTAAATGAATGGGCTTTCGCACTTAGTGCAATTTTCGCCAACTCTCTGACTTAGAGCTATGGAAGTATGGAGCTATGGAGCCACCAGCCACCCAGGCTGGAGCTCTGGAGCTCTGGAGGTATGGAGCTCTGGTGCTATGGAAGTATGGAGCTCTGGTGCTATGGAAGTATGGAGCTATGGAGGTATGGAAGTATGGAGCTATGGAAGTATGGAGCTATGGAGCTCTGGAAGTATGGAGCTATGGAGCTCTGGAGGTATGGAGCCCTGGAGCTATGGAGCCCTGGAGCTATGGAAGTATGGAGCTCTGGTGCTATGGAGCTATGGAGCTCTGGTGCTATGGAGCTATGGAGCTATGGAGCTCTGGAGCTATGGAGCTCTGGAGGTATGGAGCTATGGAGCTATGGAGCTCTGGAGGTATGGAGCTATGGAGCTATGGAAGTATGGAGCTCTGGTGCTATGGAGCTATGGAGCTCTGGTGCTATGGAGCTATGGAGCTCTGGTGCTATGGAGCTATGGAGCTATGGAGCTCTGGAAGTATGGAGCTCTGGTGCTATGGAGCTATGGAGCTCTGGTGCTATGGAGCTATGGAGCTCTGGTGCTATGGAGCTCTGGTGCTATGGAGCTCTGGTGCTATGGAGCTATGGAGCTCTGGTGCTATGGAGCTATGGAGCTCTGGAGGTATGAAGCTCTGGAGGTATGGAGCTCTGGAGGTATGGAGCTATGGAGCCCTGGAGCTCTGGAGGTATGGAGCTATGGTGCTATGGAGCTCTGAAGCCATGGAGCTCTGGTGCTATGGAGCTCTGGAGCTCTGGAGGTATGGAGCTCTGGAGGTATGGAGCTATGGAGCCCTGGAGCTCTGGAGGTATGGAGCTATGGAGCTCTGAAGCCATGGAGCTCTGGTGCTATGGAGCTCTGGAGCTCTGGAGGTATGGAGCTCTGGAGGTATGGAGCTATGGAGCCCTGGAGCTCTGGAGGTATGGAGCTATGGTGCTATGGAGCTCTGAAGCCATGGAGCTCTGGTGCTATGGAGCTCTGGAGGTATGGAGCTCTGGAGGTATGGAGCTATGGAGCCCTGGAGCTCTGGAGGTATGGAGCTATGGTGCTATGGAGCTCTGAAGCCATGGAGCTCTGGTGCTATGGAGCTCTGGAGGTATGGAGCTCTGGAGGTATGGAGCTCTGGAGGTATGGAGCTATGGAGCCCTGGAGCTCTGGAGCTATGGTGCTATGGAGCTCTGAAGCCATGGAGCTCTGGTGCTATGGAGCTATGGAGCTCTGGTGCTATGGAGCTATGGAGGTATGGAGCCACCAGCCAGCACCCTCCGTGGCTGGATCAATGGAAGTGTTTTAGGTACCAAGCAGCCAAAGGGCCGAGGCCTCACGCTCGACCACGCCGGCGCAGAGTTCCAGCCGCTCGGATAAGCTCTGTCACTCACCCGCCGCGCAGCCACCGGTAACGGGGAAATGTCGCCGCCTGGCGGACACGCCGTTGTAAATGAATGGGCTTTCGCACTTAGTGCAATTTTCGCCAACTCTCTGACTTAGAGCTATGGAAGTATGGAGCTATGGAGCCACCAGCCACCCAGGCTGGAGCTATGGAGCTCTGGAGGTATGGAGCTCAGGTGCTATGGAAGTATGGAGCTATGGAGCTATGGAAGTATGGAGCTATGGAGCTATGGAGCTCTGGAAGTATGGAGCTATGGAGCTCTGGAGGTATGGAGCTATGGAGCCCTGGAGCCCTGGAGCTATGGAGCTCTGGTGCTATGGAGGTATGGAGCTCTGGAGGTATGGAGCTCTGGAGGTATGGAGCTATCGAGCTATGGAGCCCTGGAGCTATGGAGCTATGGAGCCCTGGAGCTATGGAGCTATGGAGCCCTGGAGCTATGGAGCTATGGAGCTCTGGTGCTATGGAGCTATGGAGCTCTGGTGCTATGGAGCTATGGAGCTCTGGTGCTATGGAGCTATGGAGCTCTGGTGCTATGGAGCTATGGAGCTCTGGAAGTATGGAGCTATGGAGCTCTGGAGGTATGGAGCTATGGAGCCCTGGAGCTATGGAGCCCTGGAGCTATGGAAGTATGGAGCTCTGGTGCTATGGAGCTATGGAGCTCTGGTGCTATGGAGCTATGGAGCTCTGGAGCTATGGAGCTCTGGAGGTATGGAGCTATGGAGCTATGGAGCTCTGGAGGTATGGAGCTATGGAGCTATGGAAGTATGGAGCTCTGGTGCTATGGAGCTATGGAGCTCTGGTGCTATGGAGCTATGGAGCTCTGGTGCTATGGAGCTATGGAGCTATGGAGCTCTGGAAGTATGGAGCTCTGGTGCTATGGAGCTATGGAGCTCTGGTGCTATGGAGCTATGGAGCTCTGGTGCTATGGAGCTATGGAGCTCTGGTGCTATGGAGCTCTGGTGCTATGGAGCTCTGGTGCTATGGAGCTATGGAGCTCTGGTGCTATGGAGCTATGGAGCTCTGGAGGTATGGAGCTCTGGAGGTATGGAGCTCTGGAGGTATGGAGCTTTGGAGCCCTGGAGCTCTGGAGGTATGGAGCTATGGTGCTATGGAGCTCTGAAGCCATGGAGCTCTGGTGCTATGGAGCTCTGGAGCTCTGGAGGTATGGAGCTCTGGAGGTATGGAGCTATGGAGCCCTGGAGCTCTGGAGGTATGGAGCTATGGTGCTATGGAGCTCTGAAGCCATGGAGCTCTGGTGCTATGGAGCTCTGGAGCTCTGGAGGTATGGAGCTCTGGAGGTATGGAGCTATGGAGCCCTGGAGCTCTGGAGGTATGGAGCTATGGTGCTATGGAGCTCTGAAGCCATGGAGCTCTGGTGCTATGGAGCTCTGGAGCTCTGGAGGTATGGAGCTCTGGAGGTATGGAGCTCTGGAGGTATGGAGCTATGGAGCCCTGGAGCTCTGGAGGTATGGAGCTATGGTGCTATGGAGCTCTGAAGCCATGGAGCTCTGGTGCTATGGAGCTCTGGAGGTATGGAGCTCTGGAGGTATGGAGCTCTGGAGGTATGGAGCTATGGAGCCCTGGAGCTCTGGAGGTATGGAGCTATGGTGCTATGGAGCTCTGAAGCCATGGAGCTCTGGTGCTATGGAGCTATGGAGCTCTGGTGCTATGGAGCTATGGAGGTATGGAGCCACCAGCCAGCACCCTCCGTGGCTGGATCAATGGAAGTGTTTTAGGTACCAGGCAGCCAAAGGGCCGAGGCCTCACGCTCGACCACGCCGGCGCAGAGTTCCAGCCGCTCGGATAAGCTCTGTCACTCACCCGCCGCGCAGCCACCGGTAACGGGGAAATGTCGCCGCCTTGTGGACACGCCGTTGTAAATGAATGGGCTTTCGCACTTAGTGCAATTTTCGCCAACTCTCTGACTTAGAGCTATGGAAGTATGGAGCTATGGAGCCACCAGCCACCCAGGCTGGAGCTCTGGAGCTCTGGAGGTATGGAGCTCTGGTGCTATGGAAGTATGGAGCTCTGGTGCTATGGAAGTATGGAGCTATGGAGGTATGGAAGTATGGAGCTATGGAAGTATGGAGCTATGGAGCTCTGGAAGTATGGAGCCCTGGAGCTCTGGAGCTATGGTGCTATGGAGCTCTGAAGCCATGGAGCTCTGGTGCTATGGAGCTATGGAGCTCTGGTGCTATGGAGCTATGGAGGTATGGAGCCACCAGCCAGCACCCTCCGTGGCTGGATCAATGGAAGTGTTTTAGGTACCAGGCAGCCAAAGGGCCGAGGCCTCACGCTCGACCACGCCGGCGCAGAGTTCCAGCCGCTCGGATAAGCTCTGTCACTCACCCGCCGCGCAGCCACCGGTAACGGGGAAATGTCGCCGCCTGGCGGACACGCCGTTGTAAATGAATGGGCTTTCGCACTTAGTGCAATTTTCGCCAACTCTCTGACTTAGAGCTATGGAAGTATGGAGCTATGGAGCCACCAGCCACCCAGGCTGGAGCTATGGAGCTCTGGAGGTATGGAGCTCAGGTGCTATGGAAGTATGGAGCTATGGAGCTATGGAAGTATGGAGCTATGGAGCTATGGAGCTCTGGAAGTATGGAGCTATGGAGCTCTGGAGGTATGGAGCTATGGAGCCCTGGAGCCCTGGAGCTATGGAGCTCTGGTGCTATGGAGGTATGGAGCTCTGGAGGTATGGAGCTCTGGAGGTATGGAGCTATGGAGCTATGGAGCCCTGGAGCTATGGAGCTATGGAGCCCTGGAGCTATGGAGCTATGGAGCCCTGGAGCTATGGAGCTATGGAGCTCTGGTGCTATGGAGCTATGGAGCTCTGGTGCTATGGAGCTATGGAGCTCTGGTGCTATGGAGCTATGGAGCTCTGGTGCTATGGAGCTATGGAGCTCTGGAAGTATGGAGCTATGGAGCTCTGGAGGTATGGAGCTATGGAGCCCTGGAGCTATGGAGCCCTGGAGCTATGGAAGTATGGAGCTCTGGTGCTATGGAGCTATGGAGCTCTGGTGCTATGGAGCTATGGAGCTCTGGAGCTATGGAGCTCTGGAGGTATGGAGCTATGGAGCTATGGAGCTCTGGAGGTATGGAGCTATGGAGCTATGGAAGTATGGAGCTCTGGTGCTATGGAGCTATGGAGCTCTGGTGCTATGGAGCTATGGAGCTCTGGTGCTATGGAGCTATGGAGCTATGGAGCTCTGGAAGTATGGAGCTCTGGTGCTATGGAGCTATGGAGCTCTGGTGCTATGGAGCTATGGAGCTCTGGTGCTATGGAGCTATGGAGCTCTGGTGCTATGGAGCTCTGGTGCTATGGAGCTCTGGTGCTATGGAGCTATGGAGCTCTGGTGCTATGGAGCTATGGAGCTCTGGAGGTATGGAGCTCTGGAGGTATGGAGCTCTGGAGGTATGGAGCTATGGAGCTATGGAGCCCTGGAGCTATGGAGCTATGGAGCCCTGGAGCTATGGAGCTATGGAGCCCTGGAGCTATGGAGCTATGGAGCTCTGGTGCTATGGAGCTATGGAGCTCTGGTGCTATGGAGCTCTGGAGCTCTGGAGGTATGGAGCTCTGGAGGTATGGAGCTATGGAGCCCTGGAGCTCTGGAGGTATGGAGCTATGGAGCTCTGAAGCCATGGAGCTCTGGTGCTATGGAGCTCTGGAGCTCTGGAGGTATGGAGCTCTGGAGGTATGGAGCTATGGAGCCCTGGAACTCTGGAGGTATGGAGCTATGGTGCTATGGAGCTCTGAAGCCATGGAGCTCTGGTGCTATGGAGCTCTGGAGGTATGGAGCTCTGGAGGTATGGAGCTCTGGAGGTATGGAGCTATGGAGCCCTGGAGCTCTGGAGGTATGGAGCTATGGTGCTATGGAGCTCTGAAGCCATGGAGCTCTGGTGCTATGGAGCTCTGGAGGTATGGAGCTCTGGAGGTATGGAGCTCTGGAGGTATGGAGCTATGGAGCCCTGGAGCTCTGGAGGTATGGAGCTATGGTGCTATGGAGCTCTGAAGCCATGGAGCTCTGGTGCTATGGAGCTATGGAGCTCTGGTGCTATGGAGCTATGGAGCTCTGGTGCTATGGAGCTATGGAGGTATGGAGCCACCAGCCAGCACCCTCCGTGGCTGGATCAATGGAAGTGTTTTAGGTACCAGGCAGCCAAAGGGCCGAGGCCTCACGCTCGACCACGCCGGCGCAGAGTTCCAGCCGCTCGGATAAGCTCTGTCACTCACCCGCCGCGCAGCCACCGGTAACGGGGAAATGTCGCCGCCTGGCGGACACGCCGTTGTAAATGAATGGGCTTTCGCACTTAGTGCAATTTTCGCCAACTCTCTGACTTAGAGCTATGGAAGTATGGAGCTATGGAGCCACCAGCCACCCAGGCTGGAGCTATGGAGCTCTGGAGGTATGGAGCTCAGGTGCTATGGAAGTATGGAGCTATGGAGCTATGGAAGTATGGAGCTATGGAGCTATGGAGCTCTGGAAGTATGGAGCTATGGAGCTCTGGAGGTATGGAGCTATGGAGCGCTGGAGCCCTGGAGCTATGGAACTCTGGTGCTATGGAGGTATGGAGCTCTGGAGGTATGGAGCTCTGGAGGTATGGAGCTATGGAGCTATGGAGCCCTGGAGCTATGGAGCTATGGAGCCCTGGAGCTATGGAGCTATGGAGCCACCAGCCAGCACCCTCCGTGGCTGGATCAATGGAAGTGTTTTAGGTACCAGGCAGCCAAAGGGCCGAGGCCTCACGCTCGACCACGCCGGCGCAGAGTTCCAGCCAGCTATGGAGCTCTGGTGCTATGGAGCTCTGGAGGTATGGAGCTCTGGAGGTATGGAGCTCTGGAGGTATGGAGCTATGGAGCCCTGGAGCTCTGGAGGTATGGAGCTATGGTGCTATGGAGCTCTGAAGCCATGGAGCTCTGGTGCTATGGAGCTATGGAGCTCTGGTGCTATGGAGCTATGGAGCTATGGAGCTCTGGATGTATGGAGCTCTGGTGCTATGGAGCTATGGAGCTCTGGTGCTATGGAGCTATGGAGCTCTGGTGCTATGGAGCTATGGAGCTCTGGTGCTATGGAGCTCTGGTGCTATGGAGCTCTGGTGCTATGGAGCTATGGAGCTCTGGTGCTATGGAGCTATGGAGCTCTGGAGGTATGGAGCTCTGGAGGTATGGAGCTCTGGAGGTATGGAGCTATGGAGCCCTGGAGCTCTGGAGGTATGGAGCTATGGTGCTATGGAGCTCTGAAGCCATGGAGCTCTGGTGCTATGGAGCTCTGGAGCTCTGGAGGTATGGAGCTCTGGAGGTATGGAGCTATGGAGCCCTGGAGCTCTGGAGGTATGGAGCTATGGTGCTATGGAGCTCTGAAGCCATGGAGCTCTGGTGCTATGGAGCTCTGGAGCTCTGGAGGTATGGAGCTCTGGAGGTATGGAGCTCTGGAGGTATGGAGCTATGGAGCCCTGGAGCTCTGGAGGTATGGAGCTATGGTGCTATGGAGCTCTGAAGCCATGGAGCTCTGGTGCTATGGAGCTCTGGAGCTCTGGAGGTATGGAGCTCTGGAGGTATGGAGCTATGGAGCCCTGGAGCTCTGGAGGTATGGAGCTATGGTGCTATGGAGCTCTGAAGCCATGGAGCTCTGGTGCTATGGAGCTCTGGAGCTCTGGAGGTATGGAGCTCTGGAGGTATGGAGCTATGGAGCCCTGGAGCTCTGGAGGTATGGAGCTATGGTGCTATGGAGCTCTGAAGCCATGGAGCTCTGGTGCTATGGAGCTCTGGAGCTCTGGAGGTATGGAGCTCTGGAGGTATGGAGCTCTGGAGGTATGGAGCTATGGAGCCCTGGAGCTCTGGAGGTATGGAGCTATGGTGCTCTGGAGCTCTGAAGCCATGGAGCTCTGGTGCTATGGAGCTCTGGAGGTATGGAGCTCTGGAGGTATGGAGCTCTGGAGGTATGGAGCTATGGAGCCCTGGAGCTCTGGAGGTATGGAGCTATGGTGCTATGGAGCTCTGAAGCCATGGAGCTCTGGTGCTATGGACCTATGGAGCTCTGGTGCTATGGAGCTATGGAGGTATGGAGCCACCAGCCAGCACCCTCCGTGGCTGGATCAATGGAAGTGTTTTAGGTACCAGGCAGCCAAAGGGCCGAGGCCTCACGCTCGACCACGCCGGCGCAGAGTTCCAGCCGCTCGGATAAGCTCTGTCACTCACCCGCCGCGCAGCCACCGGTAACGGGGAAATGTCGCCACCTTGTGGACACGCCGTTGTAAATGAATGGGCTTTCGCACTTAGTGCAATTTTCGCCAACTCTCTGACTTAGAGCTATGGAAGTATGGAGCTATGGAGCCACCAGCCACCCAGGCTGGAGCTCTGGAGCTCTGGAGGTATGGAGCTCTGGTGCTATGGAAGTATGGAGCTCTGGTGCTATGGAAGTATGGAGCTATGGAGGTATGGAAGTATGGAGCTATGGAAGTATGGAGCTATGGAGCTCTGGAAGTATGGAGCTATGGAGCTCTGGAGGTATGGAGCCCTGGAGCTATGGAGCCCTGGAGCTATGGAAGTATGGAGCTCTGGTGCTATGGAGCTATGGAGCTCTGGTGCTATGGAGCTATGGAGCTATGGAGCTCTGGAGCTATGGAGCTCTGGAGGTATGGAGCTATGGAGCTATGGAGCTCTGGAGGTATGGAGCTATGGAGCTATGGAAGTATGGAGCTCTGGTGCTATGGAGCTATGGAGCTCTGGTGCTATGGAGCTATGGAGCTCTGGTGCTATGAAGCTATGGAGCTATGGAGCTCTGGAAGTATGGAACTCTGGTGCTATGGAGCTATGGAGCTCTGGTGCTATGGAGCTATGGAGCTCTGGTGCTATGGAGCTCTGGTGCTATGGAGCTCTGGTGCTATGGAGCTATGGAGCTCTGGTGCTATGGAGCTCTGGAGGTATGGAGCTCTGGAGGTATGGAGCTCTGGAGGTATGGAGCTATGGAGCCCTGGAGCTCTGGAGGTATGGAGCTATGGTGCTATGGAGCTCTGAAGCCATGGAGCTCTGGTGCTATGGAGCTATGGAGCTCTGGTGCTATGGAGCTATGGAGCTATGGAGCTCTGGAAGTATGGAGCTCTGGTGCTATGGAGCTATGGAGCTCTGGTGCTATGGAGCTATGGAGCTCTGGTGCTATGGAGCTATGGAGCTCTGGTGCTATGGTGCTATGGAGCTCTGAAGCCATGGAGCTCTGGTGCTATGGAGCTCTGGAGCTCTGGAGGTATGGAGCTCTGGAGGTATGGAGCTCTGGAGGTATGGAGCTATGGAGCCCTGGAGCTCTGGAGGTATGGAGCTATGGTGCTATGGAGCTCTGAAGCCATGGAGCTCTGGTGCTATGGAGCTCTGGAGGTATGGAGCTCTGGAGGTATGGAGCTCTGGAGGTATGGAGCTATGGAGCCCTGGAGCTCTGGAGGTATGGAGCTATGGTGCTATGGAGCTCTGAAGCCATGGAGCTCTGGTGCTATGGAGCTATGGAGCTCTGGTGCTATGGAGCTATGGAGGTATGGAGCCACCAGCCAGCACCCTCCGTGGCTGGATCAATGGAAGTGTTTTAGGTACCAGGCAGCCAAAGGGCCGAGGCCTCACGCTCGACCACGCCGGCGCAGAGTTCCAGCCGCTCGGATAAGCTCTGTCACTCACCCGCCGCGCAGCCACCGGTAACGGGGAAATGTCGCCGCCTTGTGGACACGCCGTTGTAAATGAATGGGCTTTCGCACTTAGTGCAATTTTCGCCAACTCTCTGACTTAGAGCTATGGAAGTATGGAGCTATGGAGCCACCAGCCACCCAGGCTGGAGCTCTGGAGCTCTGGAGGTATGGAGCTCTGGTGCTATGGAAGTATGGAGCTCTGGTGCTATGGAAGTATGGAGCTATGGAGGTATGGAAGTATGGAGCTATGGAAGTATGGAGCTATGGAGCTCTGGAAGTATGGAGCTATGGAGCTCTGGAGGTATGGAGCCCTGGAGCTATGGAGCCCTGGAGCTATGGAAGTATGGAGCTCTGGTGCTATGGAGCTATGGAGCTCTGGTGCTATGGAGCTATGGAGCTATGGAGCTCTGGAGCTATGGAGCTCTGGAGGTATGGAGCTATGGAGCTATGGAGCTCTGGAGGTATGGAGCTATGGAGCTATGGAAGTATGGAGCTCTGGTGCTATGGAGCTATGGAGCTCTGGTGCTATGGAGCTATGGAGCTCTGGTGCTATGGAGCTATGGAGCTATGGAGCTCTGGAAGTATGGAGCTCTGGTGCTATGGAGCTATGGAGCTCTGGTGCTATGGAGCTATGGAGCTCTGGTGCTATGGAGCTCTGGTGCTATGGAGCTCTGGTGCTATGGAGCTATGGAGCTCTGGTGCTATGGAGCTATGGAGCTCTGGAGGTATGGAGCTCTAGAGGTATGGAGCTCTGGAGGTATGGAGCTATGGAGCCCTGGAGCTCTGGAGGTATGGAGCTATGGTGCTATGGAGCTCTGAAGCCATGGAGCTCTGGTGCTATGGAGCTCTGGAGCTCTGGAGGTATGGAGCTCTGGAGGTATGGAGCTATGGAGCCCTGGAGCTCTGGAGGTATGGAGCTATGGAGCTCTGAAGCCATGGAGCTCTGGTGCTATGGAGCTCTGGAGCTCTGGAGGTATGGAGCTCTGGAGGTATGGAGCTATGGAGCCCTGGAGCTCTGGAGGTATGGAGCTATGGTGCTATGGAGCTCTGAAGCCATGGAGCTCTGGTGCTATGGAGCTCTGGAGGTATGGAGCTCTGGAGGTATGGAGCTATGGAGCCCTGGAGCTCTGGAGGTATGGAGCTATGGTGCTATGGAGCTCTGAAGCCATGGAGCTCTGGTGCTATGGAGCTCTGGAGGTATGGAGCTCTGGAGGTATGGAGCTCTGGAGGTATGGAGCTATGGAGCCCTGGAGCTCTGGAGCTATGGTGCTATGGAGCTCTGAAGCCATGGAGCTCTGGTGCTATGGAGCTATGGAGCTCTGGTGCTATGGAGCTATGGAGGTATGGAGCCACCAGCCAGCACCCTCCGTGGCTGGATCAATGGAAGTGTTTTAGGTACCAGGCAGCCAAAGGGCCGAGGCCTCACGCTCGACCACGCCGGCGCAGAGTTCCAGCCGCTCGGATAAGCTCTGTCACTCACCCGCCGCGCAGCCACCGGTAACGGGGAAATGTCGCCGCCTGGCGGACACGCCGTTGTAAATGAATGGGCTTTCGCACTTAGTGCAATTTTCGCCAACTCTCTGACTTAGAGCTATGGAAGTATGGAGCTATGGAGCCACCAGCCACCCAGGCTGGAGCTATGGAGCTCTGGAGGTATGGAGCTCAGGTGCTATGGAAGTATGGAGCTATGGAGCTATGGAAGTATGGAGCTATGGAGCTATGGAGCTCTGGAAGTATGGAGCTATGGAGCTCTGGAGGTATGGAGCTATGGAGCCCTGGAGCCCTGGAGCTATGGAGCTCTGGTGCTATGGAGGTATGGAGCTCTGGAGGTATGGAGCTCTGGAGGTATGGAGCTATGGAGCTATGGAGCCCTGGAGCTATGGAGCTATGGAGCCCTGGAGCTATGGAGCTATGGAGCCCTGGAGCTATGGAGCTATGGAGCTCTGGTGCTATGGAGCTATGGAGCTCTGGTGCTATGGAGCTATGGAGCTCTGGTGCTATGGAGCTATGGAGCTCTGGTGCTATGGAGCTATGGAGCTCTGGAAGTATGGAGCTATGGAGCTCTGGAGGTATGGAGCTATGGAGCCCTGGAGCTATGGAGCCCTGGAGCTATGGAAGTATGGAGCTCTGGTGCTATGGAGCTATGGAGCTCTGGTGCTATGGAGCTATGGAGCTCTGGAGCTATGGAGCTCTGGAGGTATGGAGCTATGGAGCTATGGAGCTCTGGAGGTATGGAGCTATGGAGCTATGGAAGTATGGAGCTCTGGTGCTATGGAGCTATGGAGCTCTGGTGCTATGGAGCTATGGAGCTCTGGTGCTATGGAGCTATGGAGCTATGGAGCTCTGGAAGTATGGAGCTCTGGTGCTATGGAGCTATGGAGCTCTGGTGCTATGGAGCTATGGAGCTCTGGTGCTATGGAGCTATGGAGCTCTGGTGCTATGGAGCTCTGGTGCTATGGAGCTCTGGTGCTATGGAGCTATGGAGCTCTGGTGCTATGGAGCTATGGAGCTCTGGAGGTATGGAGCTCTGGAGGTATGGAGCTCTGGAGGTATGGAGCTTTGGAGCCCTGGAGCTCTGGAGGTATGGAGCTATGGTGCTATGGAGCTCTGAAGCCATGGAGCTCTGGTGCTATGGAGCTCTGGAGCTCTGGAGGTATGGAGCTCTGGAGGTATGGAGCTATGGAGCCCTGGAGCTCTGGAGGTATGGAGCTATGGTGCTATGGAGCTCTGAAGCCATGGAGCTCTGGTGCTATGGAGCTCTGGAGCTCTGGAGGTATGGAGCTATGGAGCCCTGGAGCTCTGGAGGTATGGAGCTATGGTGCTATGGAGCTCTGAAGCCATGGAGCTCTGGTGCTATGGAGCTCTGGAGCTCTGGAGGTATGGAGCTCTGGAGGTATGGAGCTCTGGAGGTATGGAGCTATGGAGCCTTGGAGCTCTGGAGGTATGGAGCTATGGTGCTATGGAGCTCTGAAGCCATGGAGCTCTGGTGCTATGGAGCTCTGGAGGTATGGAGCTCTGGAGGTATGGAGCTCTGGAGGTATGGAGCTATGGAGCCCTGGAGCTCTGGAGGTATGGAGCTATGGTGCTATGGAGCTCTGAAGCCATGGAGCTCTGGTGCTATGGAGCTCTGGAGGTATGGAGCTCTGGAGGTATGGAGCTCTGGAGGTATGGAGCTATGGAGCCCTGGAGCTCTGGAGGTATGGAGCTATGGTGCTATGGAGCTCTGAAGCCATGGAGCTCTGGTGCTATGGAGCTCTGGAGGTATGGAGCTCTGGAGGTATGGAGCTATGGAGCCCTGGAGCTCTGGAGGTATGGAGCTATGGTGCTATGGAGCTCTGAAGCCATGGAGCTCTGGTGCTATGGAGCTATGGAGCTCTGGTGCTATGGAGCTATGGAGGTATGGAGCCACCAGCCAGCACCCTCCGTGGCTGGATCAATGGAAGTGTTTTAGGTACCAGGCAGCCAAAGGGCCGAGGCCTCACGCTCGACCACGCCGGCGCAGAGTTCCAGCCGCTCGGATAAGCTCTGTCACTCACCCGCCGCGCAGCCACCGGTAACGGGGAAATGTCGCCGCCTTGTGGACACGCCGTTGTAAATGAATGGGCTTTCGCACTTAGTGCAATTTTCGCCAACTCTCTGACTTAGAGCTATGGAAGTATGGAGCTATGGAGCCACCAGCCACCCAGGCTGGAGCTCTGGAGCTCTGGAGGTATGGAGCTCTGGTGCTATGGAAGTATGGAGCTCTGGTGCTATGGAAGTATGGAGCTATGGAGGTATGGAAGTATGGAGCTATGGAAGTATGGAGCTATGGAGCTCTGGAAGTATGGAGCTATGGAGCTCTGGAGGTATGGAGCCCTGGAGCTATGGAGCCCTGGAGCTATGGAAGTATGGAGCTCTGGTGCTATGGAGCTATGGAGCTCTGGTGCTATGGAGCTATGGAGCTATGGAGCTCTGGAGCTATGGAGCTCTGGAGGTATGGAGCTATGGAGCTATGGAGCTCTGGAGGTATGGAGCTATGGAGCTATGGAAGTATGGAGCTCTGGTGCTATGGAGCTATGGAGCTCTGGTGCTATGGAGCTATGGAGCTCTGGTGCTATGGAGCTATGGAGCTATGGAGCTCTGGAAGTATGGAGCTCTGGTGCTATGGAGCTATGGAGCTCTGGTGCTATGGAGCTATGGAGCTCTGGTGCTATGGAGCTCTGGTGCTATGGAGCTCTGGTGCTATGGAGCTATGGAGCTCTGGTGCTATGGAGCTCTGGAGGTATGGAGCTCTGGAGGTATGGAGCTCTGGAGGTATGGAGCTATGGAGCCCTGGAGCTCTGGAGGTATGGAGCTATGGTGCTATGGAGCTCTGAAGCCATGGAGCTCTGGTGCTATGGAGCTATGGAGCTCTGGTGCTATGGAGCTATGGAGCTATGGAGCTCTGGAAGTATGGAGCTCTGGTGCTATGGAGCTATGGAGCTCTGGTGCTATGGAGCTATGGAGCTCTGGTGCTATGGAGCTATGGAGCTCTGGTGCTATGGAGCTCTGGTGCTATGGAGCTCTGGTGCTATGGAGCTATGGAGCTCTGGTGCTATGGAGCTATGGAGCTCTGGAGGTATGGAGCTCTGGAGGTATGGAGCTCTGGAGGTATGGAGCTATGGAGCCCTGGAGCTCTGGAGGTATGGAGCTATGGTGCTATGGAGCTCTGAAGCCATGGAGCTCTGGTGCTATGGAGCTCTGGAGCTCTGGAGGTATGGAGCTCTGGAGGTATGGAGCTATGGAGCCCTGGAGCTCTGGAGGTATGGAGCTATGGTGCTATGGAGCTCTGAAGCCATGGAGCTCTGGTGCTATGGAGCTCTGGAGCTCTGGAGGTATGGAGCTCTGGAGGTATGGAGCTCTGGAGGTATGGAGCTATGGAGCCCTGGAGCTCTGGAGGTATGGAGCTATGGTGCTATGGAGCTCTGAAGCCATGGAGCTCTGGTGCTATGGAGCTCTGGAGGTATGGAGCTCTGGAGGTATGGAGCTCTGGAGGTATGGAGCTATGGAGCCCTGGAGCTCTGGAGGTATGGAGCTATGGTGCTATGGAGCTCTGAAGCCATGGAGCTCTGGTGCTATGGAGCTCTGGAGGTATGGAGCTCTGGAGGTATGGAGCTCTGGAGGTATGGAGCTATGGAGCCCTGGAGCTCTGGAGGTATGGAGCTATGGTGCTATGGAGCTCTGAAGCCATGGAGCTCTGGTGCTATGGAGCTATGGAGCTCTGGTGCTATGGAGCTATGGAGGTATGGAGCCACCAGCCAGCACCCTCCGTGGCTGGATCAATGGAAGTGTTTTAGGTACCAGGCAGCCAAAGGGCCGAGGCCTCACGCTCGACCACGCCGGCGCAGAGTTCCAGCCGCTCGGATAAGCTCTGTCACTCACCCGCCGCGCAGCCACCGGTAACGGGGAAATGTCGCCGCCTGGCGGACACGCCGTTGTAAATGAATGGGCTTTCGCACTTAGTGCAATTTTCGCCAACTCTCTGACTTAGAGCTATGGAAGTATGGAGCTATGGAGCCACCAGCCACCCAGGCTGGAGCTATGGAGCTCTGGAGGTATGGAGCTCAGGTGCTATGGAAGTATGGAGCTATGGAGCTATGGAAGTATGGAGCTATGGAGCTATGGAGCTCTGGAAGTATGGAGCTATGGAGCTCTGGAGGTATGGAGCTATGGAGCCCTGGAGCCCTGGAGCTATGGAGCTCTGGTGCTATGGAGGTATGGAGCTCTGGAGGTATGGAGCTCTGGAGGTATGGAGCTATGGAGCTATGGAGCCCTGGAGCTATGGAGCTATGGAGCCCTGGAGCTATGGAGCTATGGAGCCCTGGAGCTATGGAGCTATGGAGCTCTGGTGCTATGGAGCTATGGAGCTCTGGTGCTATGGAGCTATGGAGCTCTGGTGCTATGGAGCTATGGAGCTCTGGTGCTATGGAGCTATGGAGCTCTGGAAGTATGGAGCTATGGAGCTCTGGAGGTATGGAGCTATGGAGCCCTGGAGCTATGGAGCCCTGGAGCTATGGAAGTATGGAGCTCTGGTGCTATGGAGCTATGGAGCTCTGGTGCTATGGAGCTATGGAGCTCTGGAGCTATGGAGCTCTGGAGGTATGGAGCTATGGAGCTATGGAGCTCTGGAGGTATGGAGCTATGGAGCTATGGAAGTATGGAGCTCTGGTGCTATGGAGCTATGGAGCTCTGGTGCTATGGAGCTATGGAGCTCTGGTGCTATGGAGCTATGGAGCTATGGAGCTCTGGAAGTATGGAGCTCTGGTGCTATGGAGCTATGGAGCTCTGGTGCTATGGAGCTATGGAGCTCTGGTGCTATGGAGCTATGGAGCTCTGGTGCTATGGAGCTCTGGTGCTATGGAGCTCTGGTGCTATGGAGCTATGGAGCTCTGGTGCTATGGAGCTATGGAGCTCTGGAGGTATGGAGCTCTGGAGGTATGGAGCTCTGGAGGTATGGAGCTTTGGAGCCCTGGAGCTCTGGAGGTATGGAGCTATGGTGCTATGGAGCTCTGAAGCCATGGAGCTCTGGTGCTATGGAGCTCTGGAGCTCTGGAGGTATGGAGCTATGGAGCCCTGGAGCTCTGGAGGTATGGAGCTATGGTGCTATGGAGCTCTGAAGCCATGGAGCTCTGGTGCTATGGAGCTCTGGAGCTCTGGAGGTATGGAGCTCTGGAGGTATGGAGCTCTGGAGGTATGGAGCTATGGAGCCCTGGAGCTCTGGAGGTATGGAGCTATGGTGCTATGGAGCTCTGAAGCCATGGAGCTCTGGTGCTATGGAGCTCTGGAGCTCTGGAGGTATGGAGCTCTGGAGGTATGGAGCTCTGGAGGTATGGAGCTATGGAGCCCTGGAGCTCTGGAGGTATGGAGCTATGGTGCTATGGAGCTCTGAAGCCATGGAGCTCTGGTGCTATGGAGCTCTGGAGGTATGGAGCTCTGGAGGTATGGAGCTCTGGAGGTATGGAGCTATGGAGCCCTGGAGCTCTGGAGGTATGGAGCTATGGTGCTATGGAGCTCTGAAGCCATGGAGCTCTGGTGCTATGGAGCTCTGGAGGTATGGAGCTCTGGAGGTATGGAGCTCTGGAGGTATGGAGCTATGGAGCCCTGGAGCTCTGGAGGTATGGAGCTATGGTGCTATGGAGCTCTGAAGCCATGGAGCTCTGGTGCTATGGAGCTCTGGAGGTATGGAGCTCTGGAGGTATGGAGCTCTGGAGGTATGGAGCTATGGAGCCCTGGAGCTCTGGAGGTATGGAGCTATGGTGCTATGGAGCTCTGAAGCCATGGAGCTCTGGTGCTATGGAGCTATGGAGCTCTGGTGCTATGGAGCTATGGAGGTATGGAGCCACCAGCCAGCACCCTCCGTGGCTGGATCAATGGAAGTGTTTTAGGTACCAGGCAGCCAAAGGGCCGAGGCCTCACGCTCGACCACGCCGGCGCAGAGTTCCAGCCGCTCGGATAAGCTCTGTCACTCACCCGCCGCGCAGCCACCGGTAACGGGGAAATGTCGCCGCCTTGTGGACACGCCGTTGTAAATGAATGGGCTTTCGCACTTAGTGCAATTTTCGCCAACTCTCTGACTTAGAGCTATGGAAGTATGGAGCTATGGAGCCACCAGCCACCCAGGCTGGAGCTCTGGAGCTCTGGAGGTATGGAGCTCTGGTGCTATGGAAGTATGGAGCTCTGGTGCTATGGAAGTATGGAGCTATGGAGGTATGGAAGTATGGAGCTATGGAAGTATGGAGCTATGGAGCTCTGGAAGTATGGAGCTATGGAGCTCTGGAGGTATGGAGCCCTGGAGCTATGGAGCCCTGGAGCTATGGAAGTATGGAGCTCTGGTGCTATGGAGCTATGGAGCTCTGGTGCTATGGAGCTATGGAGCTATGGAGCTCTGGAGCTATGGAGCTCTGGAGGTATGGAGCTATGGAGCTATGGAGCTCTGGAGGTATGGAGCTATGGAGCTATGGAAGTATGGAGCTCTGGTGCTATGGAGCTATGGAGCTCTGGTGCTATGGAGCTATGGAGCTCTGGTGCTATGGAGCTATGGAGCTATGGAGCTCTGGAAGTATGGAGCTCTGGTGCTATGGAGCTATGGAGCTCTGGTGCTATGGAGCTATGGAGCTCTGGTGCTATGGAGCTCTGGTGCTATGGAGCTCTGGTGCTATGGAGCTATGGAGCTCTGGTGCTATGGAGCTATGGAGCTCTGGAGGTATGGAGCTCTGGAGGTATGGAGCTCTGGAGGTATGGAGCTATGGAGCCCTGGAGCTCTGGAGGTATGGAGCTATGGTGCTATGGAGCTCTGAAGCCATGGAGCTCTGGTGCTATGGAGCTCTGGAGCTCTGGAGGTATGGAGCTCTGGAGGTATGGAGCTATGGAGCCCTGGAGCTCTGGAGGTATGGAGCTATGGAGCTCTGAAGCCATGGAGCTCTGGTGCTATGGAGCTCTGGAGCTCTGGAGGTATGGAGCTCTGGAGGTATGGAGCTATGGAGCCCTGGAGCTCTGGAGGTATGGAGCTATGGTGCTATGGAGCTCTGAAGCCATGGAGCTCTGGTGCTATGGAGCTCTGGAGGTATGGAGCTCTGGAGGTATGGAGCTATGGAGCCCTGGAGCTCTGGAGGTATGGAGCTATGGTGCTATGGAGCTCTGAAGCCATGGAGCTCTGGTGCTATGGAGCTCTGGAGGTATGGAGCTCTGGAGGTATGGAGCTCTGGAGGTATGGAGCTATGGAGCCCTGGAGCTCTGGAGCTATGGTGCTATGGAGCTCTGAAGCCATGGAGCTCTGGTGCTATGGAGCTATGGAGCTCTGGTGCTATGGAGCTATGGAGGTATGGAGCCACCAGCCAGCACCCTCCGTGGCTGGATCAATGGAAGTGTTTTAGGTACCAGGCAGCCAAAGGGCCGAGGCCTCACGCTCGACCACGCCGGCGCAGAGTTCCAGCCGCTCGGATAAGCTCTGTCACTCACCCGCCGCGCAGCCACCGGTAACGGGGAAATGTCGCCGCCTGGCGGACACGCCGTTGTAAATGAATGGGCTTTCGCACTTAGTGCAATTTTCGCCAACTCTCTGACTTAGAGCTATGGAAGTATGGAGCTATGGAGCCACCAGCCACCCAGGCTGGAGCTATGGAGCTCTGGAGGTATGGAGCTCAGGTGCTATGGAAGTATGGAGCTATGGAGCTATGGAAGTATGGAGCTATGGAGCTATGGAGCTCTGGAAGTATGGAGCTATGGAGCTCTGGAGGTATGGAGCTATGGAGCCCTGGAGCCCTGGAGCCCTGGAGCTATGGAGCTCTGGTGCTATGGAGGTATGGAGCTCTGGAGGTATGGAGCTCTGGAGGTATGGAGCTATGGAGCTATGGAGCCCTGGAGCTATGGAGCTATGGAGCCCTGGAGCTATGGAGCTATGGAGCCCTGGAGCTATGGAGCTATGGAGCTCTGGTGCTATGGAGCTATGGAGCTCTGGTGCTATGGAGCTATGGAGCTCTGGTGCTATGGAGCTATGGAGCTCTGGTGCTATGGAGCTATGGAGCTCTGGAAGTATGGAGCTATGGAGCTCTGGAGGTATGGAGCTATGGAGCCCTGGAGCTATGGAGCCCTGGAGCTATGGAAGTATGGAGCTCTGGTGCTATGGAGCTATGGAGCTCTGGTGCTATGGAGCTATGGAGCTCTGGAGCTATGGAGCTCTGGAGGTATGGAGCTATGGAGCTATGGAGCTCTGGAGGTATGGAGCTATGGAGCTATGGAAGTATGGAGCTCTGGTGCTATGGAGCTATGGAGCTCTGGTGCTATGGAGCTATGGAGCTCTGGTGCTATGGAGCTATGGAGCTATGGAGCTCTGGAAGTATGGAGCTCTGGTGCTATGGAGCTATGGAGCTCTGGTGCTATGGAGCTATGGAGCTCTGGTGCTATGGAGCTATGGAGCTCTGGTGCTATGGAGCTCTGGTGCTATGGAGCTCTGGTGCTATGGAGCTATGGAGCTCTGGTGCTATGGAGCTATGGAGCTCTGGAGGTATGGAGCTCTGGAGGTATGGAGCTCTGGAGGTATGGAGCTTTGGAGCCCTGGAGCTCTGGAGGTATGGAGCTATGGTGCTATGGAGCTCTGAAGCCATGGAGCTCTGGTGCTATGGAGCTCTGGAGCTCTGGAGGTATGGAGCTCTGGAGGTTTGGAGCTATGGAGCCCTGGAGCTCTGGAGGTATGGAGCTATGGTGCTATGGAGCTCTGAAGCCATGGAGCTCTGGTGCTATGGAGCTCTGGAGCTCTGGAGGTATGGAGCTCTGGAGGTATGGAGCTATGGAGCCCTGGAGCTCTGGAGGTATGGAGCTATGGTGCTATGGAGCTCTGAAGCCATGGAGCTCTGGTGCTATGGAGCTCTGGAGCTCTGGAGGTATGGAGCTCTGGAGGTATGGAGCTCTGGAGGTATGGAGCTATGGAGCCCTGGAGCTCTGGAGGTATGGAGCTATGGTGCTATGGAGCTCTGAAGCCATGGAGCTCTGGTGCTATGGAGCTCTGGAGGTATGGAGCTCTGGAGGTATGGAGCTCTGGAGGTATGGAGCTATGGAGCCCTGGAGCTCTGGAGGTATGGAGCTATGGTGCTATGGAGCTCTGAAGCCATGGAGCTCTGGTGCTATGGAGCTATGGAGCTCTGGTGCTATGGAGCTATGGAGGTATGGAGCCACCAGCCAGCACCCTCCGTGGCTGGATCAATGGAAGTGTTTTAGGTACCAGGCAGCCAAAGGGCCGAGGCCTCACGCTCGACCACGCCGGCGCAGAGTTCCAGCCGCTCGGATAAGCTCTGTCACTCACCCGCCGCGCAGCCACCGGTAACGGGGAAATGTCGCCGCCTTGTGGACACGCCGTTGTAAATGAATGGGCTTTCGCACTTAGTGCAATTTTCGCCAACTCTCTGACTTAGAGCTATGGAAGTATGGAGCTATGGAGCCACCAGCCACCCAGGCTGGAGCTCTGGAGCTCTGGAGGTATGGAGCTCTGGTGCTATGGAAGTATGGAGCTCTGGTGCTATGGAAGTATGGAGCTATGGAGGTATGGAAGTATGGAGCTATGGAAGTATGGAGCTATGGAGCTCTGGAAGTATGGAGCTATGGAGCTCTGGAGGTATGGAGCCCTGGAGCTATGGAGCCCTGGAGCTATGGAAGTATGGAGCTCTGGTGCTATGGAGCTATGGAGCTCTGGTGCTATGGAGCTATGGAGCTATGGAGCTCTGGAGCTATGGAGCTCTGGAGGTATGGAGCTATGGAGCTATGGAGCTCTGGAGGTATGGAGCTATGGAGCTATGGAAGTATGGAGCTCTGGTGCTATGGAGCTATGGAGCTCTGGTGCTATGGAGCTATGGAGCTCTGGTGCTATGGAGCTATGGAGCTATGGAGCTCTGGAAGTATGGAGCTCTGGTGCTATGGAGCTATGGAGCTCTGGTGCTATGGAGCTATGGAGCTCTGGTGCTATGGAGCTCTGGTGCTATGGAGCTCTGGTGCTATGGAGCTATGGAGCTCTGGTGCTATGGAGCTATGGAGCTCTGGAGGTATGAAGCTCTGGAGGTATGGAGCTCTGGAGGTATGGAGCTATGGAGCCCTGGAGCTCTGGAGGTATGGAGCTATGGTGCTATGGAGCTCTGAAGCCATGGAGCTCTGGTGCTATGGAGCTCTGGAGCTCTGGAGGTATGGAGCTCTGGAGGTATGGAGCTATGGAGCCCTGGAGCTCTGGAGGTATGGAGCTATGGAGCTCTGAAGCCATGGAGCTCTGGTGCTATGGAGCTCTGGAGCTCTGGAGGTATGGAGCTCTGGAGGTATGGAGCTATGGAGCCCTGGAGCTCTGGAGGTATGGAGCTATGGTGCTATGGAGCTCTGAAGCCATGGAGCTCTGGTGCTATGGAGCTCTGGAGGTATGGAGCTCTGGAGGTATGGAGCTATGGAGCCCTGGAGCTCTGGAGGTATGGAGCTATGGTGCTATGGAGCTCTGAAGCCATGGAGCTCTGGTGCTATGGAGCTCTGGAGGTATGGAGCTCTGGAGGTATGGAGCTCTGGAGGTATGGAGCTATGGAGCCCTGGAGCTCTGGAGCTATGGTGCTATGGAGCTCTGAAGCCATGGAGCTCTGGTGCTATGGAGCTATGGAGCTCTGGTGCTATGGAGCTATGGAGGTATGGAGCCACCAGCCAGCACCCTCCGTGGCTGGATCAATGGAAGTGTTTTAGGTACCAAGCAGCCAAAGGGCCGAGGCCTCACGCTCGACCACGCCGGCGCAGAGTTCCAGCCGCTCGGATAAGCTCTGTCACTCACCCGCCGCGCAGCCACCGGTAACGGGGAAATGTCGCCGCCTGGCGGACACGCCGTTGTAAATGAATGGGCTTTCGCACTTAGTGCAATTTTCGCCAACTCTCTGACTTAGAGCTATGGAAGTATGGAGCTATGGAGCCACCAGCCACCCAGGCTGGAGCTATGGAGCTCTGGAGGTATGGAGCTCAGGTGCTATGGAAGTATGGAGCTATGGAGCTATGGAAGTATGGAGCTATGGAGCTATGGAGCTCTGGAAGTATGGAGCTATGGAGCTCTGGAGGTATGGAGCTATGGAGCCCTGGAGCCCTGGAGCTATGGAGCTCTGGTGCTATGGAGGTATGGAGCTCTGGAGGTATGGAGCTCTGGAGGTATGGAGCTATCGAGCTATGGAGCCCTGGAGCTATGGAGCTATGGAGCCCTGGAGCTATGGAGCTATGGAGCCCTGGAGCTATGGAGCTATGGAGCTCTGGTGCTATGGAGCTATGGAGCTCTGGTGCTATGGAGCTATGGAGCTCTGGTGCTATGGAGCTATGGAGCTCTGGTGCTATGGAGCTATGGAGCTCTGGAAGTATGGAGCTATGGAGCTCTGGAGGTATGGAGCTATGGAGCCCTGGAGCTATGGAGCCCTGGAGCTATGGAAGTATGGAGCTCTGGTGCTATGGAGCTATGGAGCTCTGGTGCTATGGAGCTATGGAGCTCTGGAGCTATGGAGCTCTGGAGGTATGGAGCTATGGAGCTATGGAGCTCTGGAGGTATGGAGCTATGGAGCTATGGAAGTATGGAGCTCTGGTGCTATGGAGCTATGGAGCTCTGGTGCTATGGAGCTATGGAGCTCTGGTGCTATGGAGCTATGGAGCTATGGAGCTCTGGAAGTATGGAGCTCTGGTGCTATGGAGCTATGGAGCTCTGGTGCTATGGAGCTATGGAGCTCTGGTGCTATGGAGCTATGGAGCTCTGGTGCTATGGAGCTCTGGTGCTATGGAGCTCTGGTGCTATGGAGCTATGGAGCTCTGGTGCTATGGAGCTATGGAGCTCTGGAGGTATGGAGCTCTGGAGGTATGGAGCTCTGGAGGTATGGAGCTTTGGAGCCCTGGAGCTCTGGAGGTATGGAGCTATGGTGCTATGGAGCTCTGAAGCCATGGAGCTCTGGTGCTATGGAGCTCTGGAGCTCTGGAGGTATGGAGCTCTGGAGGTATGGAGCTATGGAGCCCTGGAGCTCTGGAGGTATGGAGCTATGGTGCTATGGAGCTCTGAAGCCATGGAGCTCTGGTGCTATGGAGCTCTGGAGCTCTGGAGGTATGGAGCTCTGGAGGTATGGAGCTATGGAGCCCTGGAGCTCTGGAGGTATGGAGCTATGGTGCTATGGAGCTCTGAAGCCATGGAGCTCTGGTGCTATGGAGCTCTGGAGCTCTGGAGGTATGGAGCTCTGGAGGTATGGAGCTCTGGAGGTATGGAGCTATGGAGCCCTGGAGCTCTGGAGGTATGGAGCTATGGTGCTATGGAGCTCTGAAGCCATGGAGCTCTGGTGCTATGGAGCTCTGGAGGTATGGAGCTCTGGAGGTATGGAGCTCTGGAGGTATGGAGCTATGGAGCCCTGGAGCTCTGGAGGTATGGAGCTATGGTGCTATGGAGCTCTGAAGCCATGGAGCTCTGGTGCTATGGAGCTATGGAGCTCTGGTGCTATGGAGCTATGGAGGTATGGAGCCACCAGCCAGCACCCTCCGTGGCTGGATCAATGGAAGTGTTTTAGGTACCAGGCAGCCAAAGGGCCGAGGCCTCACGCTCGACCACGCCGGCGCAGAGTTCCAGCCGCTCGGATAAGCTCTGTCACTCACCCGCCGCGCAGCCACCGGTAACGGGGAAATGTCGCCGCCTTGTGGACACGCCGTTGTAAATGAATGGGCTTTCGCACTTAGTGCAATTTTCGCCAACTCTCTGACTTAGAGCTATGGAAGTATGGAGCTATGGAGCCACCAGCCACCCAGGCTGGAGCTCTGGAGCTCTGGAGGTATGGAGCTCTGGTGCTATGGAAGTATGGAGCTCTGGTGCTATGGAAGTATGGAGCTATGGAGGTATGGAAGTATGGAGCTATGGAAGTATGGAGCTATGGAGCTCTGGAAGTATGGAGCCCTGGAGCTCTGGAGCTATGGTGCTATGGAGCTCTGAAGCCATGGAGCTCTGGTGCTATGGAGCTATGGAGCTCTGGTGCTATGGAGCTATGGAGGTATGGAGCCACCAGCCAGCACCCTCCGTGGCTGGATCAATGGAAGTGTTTTAGGTACCAGGCAGCCAAAGGGCCGAGGCCTCACGCTCGACCACGCCGGCGCAGAGTTCCAGCCGCTCGGATAAGCTCTGTCACTCACCCGCCGCGCAGCCACCGGTAACGGGGAAATGTCGCCGCCTGGCGGACACGCCGTTGTAAATGAATGGGCTTTCGCACTTAGTGCAATTTTCGCCAACTCTCTGACTTAGAGCTATGGAAGTATGGAGCTATGGAGCCACCAGCCACCCAGGCTGGAGCTATGGAGCTCTGGAGGTATGGAGCTCAGGTGCTATGGAAGTATGGAGCTATGGAGCTATGGAAGTATGGAGCTATGGAGCTATGGAGCTCTGGAAGTATGGAGCTATGGAGCTCTGGAGGTATGGAGCTATGGAGCCCTGGAGCCCTGGAGCTATGGAGCTCTGGTGCTATGGAGGTATGGAGCTCTGGAGGTATGGAGCTCTGGAGGTATGGAGCTATGGAGCTATGGAGCCCTGGAGCTATGGAGCTATGGAGCCCTGGAGCTATGGAGCTATGGAGCCCTGGAGCTATGGAGCTATGGAGCTCTGGTGCTATGGAGCTATGGAGCTCTGGTGCTATGGAGCTATGGAGCTCTGGTGCTATGGAGCTATGGAGCTCTGGTGCTATGGAGCTATGGAGCTCTGGAAGTATGGAGCTATGGAGCTCTGGAGGTATGGAGCTATGGAGCCCTGGAGCTATGGAGCCCTGGAGCTATGGAAGTATGGAGCTCTGGTGCTATGGAGCTATGGAGCTCTGGTGCTATGGAGCTATGGAGCTCTGGAGCTATGGAGCTCTGGAGGTATGGAGCTATGGAGCTATGGAGCTCTGGAGGTATGGAGCTATGGAGCTATGGAAGTATGGAGCTCTGGTGCTATGGAGCTATGGAGCTCTGGTGCTATGGAGCTATGGAGCTCTGGTGCTATGGAGCTATGGAGCTATGGAGCTCTGGAAGTATGGAGCTCTGGTGCTATGGAGCTATGGAGCTCTGGTGCTATGGAGCTATGGAGCTCTGGTGCTATGGAGCTATGGAGCTCTGGTGCTATGGAGCTCTGGTGCTATGGAGCTCTGGTGCTATGGAGCTATGGAGCTCTGGTGCTATGGAGCTATGGAGCTCTGGAGGTATGGAGCTCTGGAGGTATGGAGCTCTGGAGGTATGGAGCTTTGGAGCCCTGGAGCTCTGGAGGTATGGAGCTATGGTGCTATGGAGCTCTGAAGCCATGGAGCTCTGGTGCTATGGAGCTCTGGAGCTCTGGAGGTATGGAGCTCTGGAGGTATGGAGCTATGGAGCCCTGGAGCTCTGGAGGTATGGAGCTATGGTGCTATGGAGCTCTGAAGCCATGGAGCTCTGGTGCTATGGAGCTCTGGAGCTCTGGAGGTATGGAGCTCTGGAGGTATGGAGCTATGGAGCCCTGGAGCTCTGGAGGTATGGAGCTATGGTGCTATGGAGCTCTGAAGCCATGGAGCTCTGGTGCTATGGAGCTCTGGAGCTCTGGAGGTATGGAGCTCTGGAGGTATGGAGCTCTGGAGGTATGGAGCTATGGAGCCCTGGAGCTCTGGAGGTATGGAGCTATGGTGCTATGGAGCTCTGAAGCCATGGAGCTCTGGTGCTATGGAGCTCTGGAGGTATGGAGCTCTGGAGGTATGGAGCTCTGGAGGTATGGAGCTATGGAGCCCTGGAGCTCTGGAGGTATGGAGCTATGGTGCTATGGAGCTCTGAAGCCATGGAGCTCTGGTGCTATGGAGCTATGGAGCTCTGGTGCTATGGAGCTATGGAGGTATGGAGCCACCAGCCAGCACCCTCCGTGGCTGGATCAATGGAAGTGTTTTAGGTACCAGGCAGCCAAAGGGCCGAGGCCTCACGCTCGACCACGCCGGCGCAGAGTTCCAGCCGCTCGGATAAGCTCTGTCACTCACCCGCCGCGCAGCCACCGGTAACGGGGAAATGTCGCCGCCTTGTGGACACGCCGTTGTAAATGAATGGGCTTTCGCACTTAGTGCAATTTTCGCCAACTCTCTGACTTAGAGCTATGGAAGTATGGAGCTATGGAGCCACCAGCCACCCAGGCTGGAGCTCTGGAGCTCTGGAGGTATGGAGCTCTGGTGCTATGGAAGTATGGAGCTCTGGTGCTATGGAAGTATGGAGCTATGGAGGTATGGAAGTATGGAGCTATGGAAGTATGGAGCTATAGAGCTCTGGAAGTATGGAGCTATGGAGCTCTGGAGGTATGGAGCCCTGGAGCTATGGAGCCCTGGAGCTATGGAAGTATGGAGCTCTGGTGCTATGGAGCTATGGAGCTCTGGTGCTATGGAGCTATGGAGCTATGGAGCTCTGGAGCTATGGAGCTCTGGAGGTATGGAGCTATGGAGCTATGGAGCTCTGGAGGTATGGAGCTATGGAGCTATGGAAGTATGGAGCTCTGGTGCTATGGAGCTATGGAGCTCTGGTGCTATGGAGCTATGGAGCTCTGGTGCTATGGAGCTATGGAGCTATGGAGCTCTGGAAGTATGGAGCTCTGGTGCTATGGAGCTATGGAGCTCTGGTGCTATGGAGCTATGGAGCTCTGGTGCTATGGAGCTCTGGTGCTATGGAGCTCTGGTGCTATGGAGCTATGGAGCTCTGGTGCTATGGAGCTATGGAGCTCTGGAGGTATGGAGCTCTGGAGGTATGGAGCTCTGGAGGTATGGAGCTATGGAGCCCTGGAGCTCTGGAGGTATGGAGCTATGGTGCTATGGAGCTCTGAAGCCATGGAGCTCTGGTGCTATGGAGCTCTGGAGCTCTGGAGGTATGGAGCTCTGGAGGTATGGAGCTATGGAGCCCTGGAGCTCTGGAGGTATGGAGCTATGGAGCTCTGAAGCCATGGAGCTCTGGTGCTATGGAGCTCTGGAGCTCTGGAGGTATGGAGCTCTGGAGGTATGGAGCTATGGAGCCCTGGAGCTCTGGAGGTATGGAGCTATGGTGCTATGGAGCTCTGAAGCCATGGAGCTCTGGTGCTATGGAGCTCTGGAGGTATGGAGCTCTGGAGGTATGGAGCTATGGAGCCCTGGAGCTCTGGAGGTATGGAGCTATGGTGCTATGGAGCTCTGAAGCCATGGAGCTCTGGTGCTATGGAGCTCTGGAGGTATGGAGCTCTGGAGGTATGGAGCTCTGGAGGTATGGAGCTATGGAGCCCTGGAGCTCTGGAGCTATGGTGCTATGGAGCTCTGAAGCCATGGAGCTCTGGTGCTATGGAGCTATGGAGCTCTGGTGCTATGGAGCTATGGAGGTATGGAGCCACCAGCCAGCACCCTCCGTGGCTGGATCAATGGAAGTGTTTTAGGTACCAAGCAGCCAAAGGGCCGAGGCCTCACGCTCGACCACGCCGGCGCAGAGTTCCAGCCGCTCGGATAAGCTCTGTCACTCACCCGCCGCGCAGCCACCGGTAACGGGGAAATGTCGCCGCCTGGCGGACACGCCGTTGTAAATGAATGGGCTTTCGCACTTAGTGCAATTTTCGCCAACTCTCTGACTTAGAGCTATGGAAGTATGGAGCTATGGAGCCACCAGCCACCCAGGCTGGAGCTATGGAGCTCTGGAGGTATGGAGCTCAGGTGCTATGGAAGTATGGAGCTATGGAGCTATGGAAGTATGGAGCTATGGAGCTATGGAGCTCTGGAAGTATGGAGCTATGGAGCTCTGGAGGTATGGAGCTATGGAGCCCTGGAGCCCTGGAGCTATGGAGCTCTGGTGCTATGGAGGTATGGAGCTCTGGAGGTATGGAGCTCTGGAGGTATGGAGCTATCGAGCTATGGAGCCCTGGAGCTATGGAGCTATGGAGCCCTGGAGCTATGGAGCTATGGAGCCCTGGAGCTATGGAGCTATGGAGCTCTGGTGCTATGGAGCTATGGAGCTCTGGTGCTATGGAGCTATGGAGCTCTGGTGCTATGGAGCTATGGAGCTCTGGTGCTATGGAGCTATGGAGCTCTGGAAGTATGGAGCTATGGAGCTCTGGAGGTATGGAGCTATGGAGCCCTGGAGCTATGGAGCCCTGGAGCTATGGAAGTATGGAGCTCTGGTGCTATGGAGCTATGGAGCTCTGGTGCTATGGAGCTATGGAGCTCTGGAGCTATGGAGCTCTGGAGGTATGGAGCTATGGAGCTATGGAGCTCTGGAGGTATGGAGCTATGGAGCTATGGAAGTATGGAGCTCTGGTGCTATGGAGCTATGGAGCTCTGGTGCTATGGAGCTATGGAGCTCTGGTGCTATGGAGCTATGGAGCTATGGAGCTCTGGAAGTATGGAGCTCTGGTGCTATGGAGCTATGGAGCTCTGGTGCTATGGAGCTATGGAGCTCTGGTGCTATGGAGCTATGGAGCTCTGGTGCTATGGAGCTCTGGTGCTATGGAGCTCTGGTGCTATGGAGCTATGGAGCTCTGGTGCTATGGAGCTATGGAGCTCTGGAGGTATGGAGCTCTGGAGGTATGGAGCTCTGGAGGTATGGAGCTTTGGAGCCCTGGAGCTCTGGAGGTATGGAGCTATGGTGCTATGGAGCTCTGAAGCCATGGAGCTCTGGTGCTATGGAGCTCTGGAGCTCTGGAGGTATGGAGCTCTGGAGGTATGGAGCTATGGAGCCCTGGAGCTCTGGAGGTATGGAGCTATGGTGCTATGGAGCTCTGAAGCCATGGAGCTCTGGTGCTATGGAGCTCTGGAGCTCTGGAGGTATGGAGCTCTGGAGGTATGGAGCTATGGAGCCCTGGAGCTCTGGAGGTATGGAGCTATGGTGCTATGGAGCTCTGAAGCCATGGAGCTCTGGTGCTATGGAGCTCTGGAGCTCTGGAGGTATGGAGCTCTGGAGGTATGGAGCTCTGGAGGTATGGAGCTATGGAGCCCTGGAGCTCTGGAGGTATGGAGCTATGGTGCTATGGAGCTCTGAAGCCATGGAGCTCTGGTGCTATGGAGCTCTGGAGGTATGGAGCTCTGGAGGTATGGAGCTCTGGAGGTATGGAGCTATGGAGCCCTGGAGCTCTGGAGGTATGGAGCTATGGTGCTATGGAGCTCTGAAGCCATGGAGCTCTGGTGCTATGGAGCTATGGAGCTCTGGTGCTATGGAGCTATGGAGGTATGGAGCCACCAGCCAGCACCCTCCGTGGCTGGATCAATGGAAGTGTTTTAGGTACCAGGCAGCCAAAGGGCCGAGGCCTCACGCTCGACCACGCCGGCGCAGAGTTCCAGCCGCTCGGATAAGCTCTGTCACTCACCCGCCGCGCAGCCACCGGTAACGGGGAAATGTCGCCGCCTTGTGGACACGCCGTTGTAAATGAATGGGCTTTCGCACTTAGTGCAATTTTCGCCAACTCTCTGACTTAGAGCTATGGAAGTATGGAGCTATGGAGCCACCAGCCACCCAGGCTGGAGCTCTGGAGCTCTGGAGGTATGGAGCTCTGGTGCTATGGAAGTATGGAGCTCTGGTGCTATGGAAGTATGGAGCTATGGAGGTATGGAAGTATGGAGCTATGGAAGTATGGAGCTATGGAGCTCTGGAAGTATGGAGCTATGGAGCTCTGGAGGTATGGAGCCCTGGAGCTATGGAGCCCTGGAGCTATGGAAGTATGGAGCTCTGGTGCTATGGAGCTATGGAGCTCTGGTGCTATGGAGCTATGGAGCTATGGAGCTCTGGAGCTATGGAGCTCTGGAGGTATGGAGCTATGGAGCTATGGAGCTCTGGAGGTATGGAGCTATGGAGCTATGGAAGTATGGAGCTCTGGTGCTATGGAGCTATGGAGCTCTGGTGCTATGGAGCTATGGAGCTCTGGTGCTATGGAGCTATGGAGCTATGGAGCTCTGGAAGTATGGAGCTCTGGTGCTATGGAGCTATGGAGCTCTGGTGCTATGGAGCTATGGAGCTCTGGTGCTATGGAGCTCTGGTGCTATGGAGCTCTGGTGCTATGGAGCTATGGAGCTCTGGTGCTATGGAGCTATGGAGCTCTGGAGGTATGGAGCTCTGGAGGTATGGAGCTCTGGAGGTATGGAGCTATGGAGCCCTGGAGCTCTGGAGGTATGGAGCTATGGTGCTATGGAGCTCTGAAGCCATGGAGCTCTGGTGCTATGGAGCTCTGGAGCTCTGGAGGTATGGAACTCTGGAGGTATGGAGCTATGGAGCCCTGGAGCTCTGGAGGTATGGAGCTATGGAGCTCTGAAGCCATGGAGCTCTGGTGCTATGGAGCTCTGGAGCTCTGGAGGTATGGAGCTCTGGAGGTATGGAGCTATGGAGCCCTGGAGCTCTGGAGGTATGGAGCTATGGTGCTATGGAGCTCTGAAGCCATGGAGCTCTGGTGCTATGGAGCTCTGGAGGTATGGAGCTCTGGAGGTATGGAGCTCTGGAGGTATGGAGCTATGGAGCCCTGGAGCTCTGGAGGTATGGAGCTATGGTGCTATGGAGCTCTGAAGCCATGGAGCTCTGGTGCTATGGAGCTCTGGAGGTATGGAGCTCTGGAGGTATGGAGCTCTGGAGGTATGGAGCTATGGAGCCCTGGAGCTCTGGAGGTATGGAGCTATGGTGCTATGGAGCTCTGAAGCCATGGAGCTCTGGTGCTATGGAGCTATGGAGCTCTGGTGCTATGGAGCTATGGAGGTATGGAGCCACCAGCCAGCACCCTCCGTGGCTGGATCAATGGAAGTGTTTTAGGTACCAGGCAGCCAAAGGGCCGAGGCCTCACGCTCGACCACGCCGGCGCAGAGTTCCAGCCGCTCGGATAAGCTCTGTCACTCACCCGCCGCGCAGCCACCGGTAACGGGGAAATGTCGCCGCCTGGCGGACACGCCGTTGTAAATGAATGGGCTTTCGCACTTAGTGCAATTTTCGCCAACTCTCTGACTTAGAGCTATGGAAGTATGGAGCTATGGAGCCACCAGCCACCCAGGCTGGAGCTATGGAGCTCTGGAGGTATGGAGCTCAGGTGCTATGGAAGTATGGAGCTATGGAGCTATGGAAGTATGGAGCTATGGAGCTATGGAGCTCTGGAAGTATGGAGCTATGGAGCTCTGGAGGTATGGAGCTATGGAGCCCTGGAGCCCTGGAGCTATGGAGCTCTGGTGCTATGGAGGTATGGAGCTCTGGAGGTATGGAGCTCTGGAGGTATGGAGCTATGGAGCTATGGAGCCCTGGAGCTATGGAGCTATGGAGCCCTGGAGCTATGGAGCTATGGAGCCCTGGAGCTATGGAGCTATGGAGCTCTGGTGCTATGGAGCTATGGAGCTCTGGTGCTATGGAGCTATGGAGCTCTGGTGCTATGGAGCTATGGAGCTCTGGTGCTATGGAGCTATGGAGCTCTGGAAGTATGGAGCTATGGAGCTCTGGAGGTATGGAGCTATGGAGCCCTGGAGCTATGGAGCCCTGGAGCTATGGAAGTATGGAGCTCTGGTGCTATGGAGCTATGGAGCTCTGGTGCTATGGAGCTATGGAGCTCTGGAGCTATGGAGCTCTGGAGGTATGGAGCTATGGAGCTCTGGAGGTATGGAGCTATGGAGCTATGGAAGTATGGAGCTCTGGTGCTATGGAGCTATGGAGCTCTGGTGCTATGGAGCTATGGAGCTCTGGTGCTATGGAGCTATGGAGCTATGGAGCTCTGGAAGTATGGAGCTCTGGTGCTATGGAGCTATGGAGCTCTGGTGCTATGGAGCTATGGAGCTCTGGTGCTATGGAGCTATGGAGCTCTGGTGCTATGGAGCTCTGGTGCTATGGAGCTCTGGTGCTATGGAGCTATGGAGCTCTGGTGCTATGGAGCTATGGAGCTCTGGAGGTATGGAGCTCTGGAGGTATGGAGCTCTGGAGGTATGGAGCTTTGGAGCCCTGGAGCTCTGGAGGTATGGAGCTATGGTGCTATGGAGCTCTGAAGCCATGGAGCTCTGGTGCTATGGAGCTCTGGAGCTCTGGAGGTATGGAGCTCTGGAGGTATGGAGCTATGGAGCCCTGGAGCTCTGGAGGTATAGAGCTATGGTGCTATGGAGCTCTGAAGCCATGGAGCTCTGGTGCTATGGAGCTCTGGAGCTCTGGAGGTATGGAGCTCTGGAGGTATGGAGCTATGGAGCCCTGGAGCTCTGGAGGTATGGAGCTATGGTGCTATGGAGCTCTGAAGCCATGGAGCTCTGGTGCTATGGAGCTCTGGAGCTCTGGAGGTATGGAGCTCTGGAGGTATGGAGCTCTGGAGGTATGGAGCTATGGAGCCCTGGAGCTCTGGAGGTATGGAGCTATGGTGCTATGGAGCTCTGAAGCCATGGAGCTCTGGTGCTATGGAGCTCTGGAGGTATGGAGCTCTGGAGGTATGGAGCTCTGGAGGTATGGAGCTATGGAGCCCTGGAGCTCTGGAGGTATGGAGCTATGGTGCTATGGAGCTCTGAAGCCATGGAGCTCTGGTGCTATGGAGCTATGGAGCTCTGGTGCTATGGAGCTATGGAGGTATGGAGCCACCAGCCAGCACCCTCCGTGGCTGGATCAATGGAAGTGTTTTAGGTACCAGGCAGCCAAAGGGCCGAGGCCTCACGCTCGACCACGCCGGCGCAGAGTTCCAGCCGCTCGGATAAGCTCTGTCACTCACCCGCCGCGCAGCCACCGGTAACGGGGAAATGTCGCCGCCTTGTGGACACGCCGTTGTAAATGAATGGGCTTTCGCACTTAGTGCAATTTTCGCCAACTCTCTGACTTAGAGCTATGGAAGTATGGAGCTATGGAGCCACCAGCCACCCAGGCTGGAGCTCTGGAGCTCTGGAGGTATGGAGCTCTGGTGCTATGGAAGTATGGAGCTCTGGTGCTATGGAAGTATGGAGCTATGGAGGTATGGAAGTATGGAGCTATGGAAGTATGGAGCTATGGAGCTCTGGAAGTATGGAGCTATGGAGCTCTGGAGGTATGGAGCCCTGGAGCTATGGAGCCCTGGAGCTATGGAAGTATGGAGCTCTGGTGCTATGGAGCTATGGAGCTCTGGTGCTATGGAGCTATGGAGCTATGGAGCTCTGGAGCTATGGAGCTCCTGAGGTATGGAGCTATGGAGCTATGGAGCTCTGGAGGTATGGAGCTATGGAGCTATGGAAGTATGGAGCTCTGGTGCTATGGAGCTATGGAGCTCTGGTGCTATGGAGCTATGGAGCTCTGGTGCTATGGAGCTATGGAGCTATGGAGCTCTGGAAGTATGGAGCTCTGGTGCTATGGAGCTATGGAGCTCTGGTGCTATGGAGCTATGGAGCTCTGGTGCTATGGAGCTCTGGTGCTATGGAGCTCTGGTGCTATGGAGCTATGGAGCTCTGGTGCTATGGAGCTATGGAGCTCTGGAGGTATGGAGCTCTGGAGGTATGGAGCTCTGGAGGTATGGAGCTATGGAGCCCTGGAGCTCTGGAGGTATGGAGCTATGGTGCTATGGAGCTCTGAAGCCATGGAGCTCTGGTGCTATGGAGCTCTGGAGCTCTGGAGGTATGGAGCTCTGGAGGTATGGAGCTATGGAGCCCTGGAGCTCTGGAGGTATGGAGCTATGGAGCTCTGAAGCCATGGAGCTCTGGTGCTATGGAGCTCTGGAGCTCTGGAGGTATGGAGCTCTGGAGGTATGGAGCTATGGAGCCCTGGAGCTCTGGAGGTATGGAGCTATGGTGCTATGGAGCTCTGAAGCCATGGAGCTCTGGTGCTATGGAGCTCTGGAGGTATGGAGCTCTGGAGGTATGGAGCTCTGGAGGTATGGAGCTATGGAGCCCTGGAGCTCTGGAGGTATGGAGCTATGGTGCTATGGAGCTCTGAAGCCATGGAGCTCTGGTGCTATGGAGCTCTGGAGGTATGGAGCTCTGGAGGTATGGAGCTCTGGAGGTATGGAGCTATGGAGCCCTGGAGCTCTGGAGGTATGGAGCTATGGTGCTATGGAGCTCTGAAGCCATGGAGCTCTGGTGCTATGGAGCTATGGAGCTCTGGTGCTATGGAGCTATGGAGGTATGGAGCCACCAGCCAGCACCCTCCGTGGCTGGATCAATGGAAGTGTTTTAGGTACCAGGCAGCCAAAGGGCCGAGGCCTCACGCTCGACCACGCCGGCGCAGAGTTCCAGCCGCTCGGATAAGCTCTGTCACTCACCCGCCGCGCAGCCACCGGTAACGGGGAAATGTCGCCGCCTGGCGGACACGCCGTTGTAAATGAATGGGCTTTCGCACTTAGTGCAATTTTCGCCAACTCTCTGACTTAGAGCTATGGAAGTATGGAGCTATGGAGCCACCAGCCACCCAGGCTGGAGCTATGGAGCTCTGGAGGTATGGAGCTCAGGTGCTATGGAAGTATGGAGCTATGGAGCTATGGAAGTATGGAGCTATGGAGCTATGGAGCTCTGGAAGTATGGAGCTATGGAGCTCTGGAGGTATGGAGCTATGGAGCCCTGGAGCCCTGGAGCTATGGAGCTCTGGTGCTATGGAGGTATGGAGCTCTGGAGGTATGGAGCTCTGGAGGTATGGAGCTATGGAGCTATGGAGCCCTGGAGCTATGGAGCTATGGAGCCCTGGAGCTATGGAGCTATGGAGCCCTGGAGCTATGGAGCTATGGAGCTCTGGTGCTATGGAGCTATGAAGCTCTGGTGCTATGGAGCTATGGAGCTCTGGTGCTATGGAGCTATGGAGCTCTGGTGCTATGGAGCTATGGAGCTCTGGAAGTATGGAGCTATGGAGCTCTGGAGGTATGGAGCTATGGAGCCCTGGAGCTATGGAGCCCTGGAGCTATGGAAGTATGGAGCTCTGGTGCTATGGAGCTATGGAGCTCTGGTGCTATGGAGCTATGGAGCTCTGGAGCTATGGAGCTCTGGAGGTATGGAGCTATGGAGCTATGGAGCTCTGGAGGTATGGAGCTATGGAGCTATGGAAGTATGGAGCTCTGGTGCTATGGAGCTATGGAGCTCTGGTGCTATGGAGCTATGGAGCTCTGGTGCTATGGAGCTATGGAGCTATGGAGCTCTGGAAGTATGGAGCTCTGGTGCTATGGAGCTATGGAGCTCTGGTGCTATGGAGCTATGGAGCTCTGGTGCTATGGAGCTATGGAGCTCTGGTGCTATGGAGCTCTGGTGCTATGGAGCTCTGGTGCTATGGAGCTATGGAGCTCTGGTGCTATGGAGCTATGGAGCTCTGGAGGTATGGAGCTCTGGAGGTATGGAGCTCTGGAGGTATGGAGCTTTGGAGCCCTGGAGCTCTGGAGGTATGGAGCTATGGTGCTATGGAGCTCTGAAGCCATGGAGCTCTGGTGCTATGGAGCTCTGGAGCTCTGGAGGTATGGAGCTCTGGAGGTATGGAGCTATGGAGCCCTGGAGCTCTGGAGGTATGGAGCTATGGTGCTATGGAGCTCTGAAGCCATGGAGCTCTGGTGCTATGGAGCTCTGGAGGTATGGAGCTCTGGAGGTATGGAGCTATGGAGCCCTGGAGCTCTGGAGGTATGGAGCTATGGTGCTATGGAGCTCTGAAGCCATGGAGCTCTGGTGCTATGGAGCTCTGGAGCTCTGGAGGTATGGAGCTCTGGAGGTATGGAGCTCTGGAGGTATGGAGCTATGGAGCCCTGGAGCTCTGGAGGTATGGAGCTATGGTGCTATGGAGCTCTGAAGCCATGGAGCTCTGGTGCTATGGAGCTCTGGAGGTATGGAGCTCTGGAGGTATGGAGCTCTGGAGGTATGGAGCTATGGAGCCCTGGAGCTCTGGAGGTATGGAGCTATGGTGCTATGGAGCTCTGAAGCCATGGAGCTCTGGTGCTATGGAGCTATGGAGCTCTGGTGCTATGGAGCTATGGAGGTATGGAGCCACCAGCCAGCACCCTCCGTGGCTGGATCAATGGAAGTGTTTTAGGTACCAGGCAGCCAAAGGGCCGAGGCCTCACGCTCGACCACGCCGGCGCAGAGTTCCAGCCGCTCGGATAAGCTCTGTCACTCACCCGCCGCGCAGCCACCGGTAACGGGGAAATGTCGCCGCCTTGTGGACACGCCGTTGTAAATGAATGGGCTTTCGCACTTAGTGCAATTTTCGCCAACTCTCTGACTTAGAGCTATGGAAGTATGGAGCTATGGAGCCACCAGCCACCCAGGCTGGAGCTCTGGAGCTCTGGAGGTATGGAGCTCTGGTGCTATGGAAGTATGGAGCTCTGGTGCTATGGAAGTATGGAGCTATGGAGGTATGGAAGTATGGAGCTATGGAAGTATGGAGCTATGGAGCTCTGGAAGTATGGAGCTATGGAGCTCTGGAGGTATGGAGCCCTGGAGCTATGGAGCCCTGGAGCTATGGAAGTATGGAGCTCTGGTGCTATGGAGCTATGGAGCTCTGGTGCTATGGAGCTATGGAGCTATGGAGCTCTGGAGCTATGGAGCTCTGGAGGTATGGAGCTATGGAGCTATGGAGCTCTGGAGGTATGGAGCTATGGAGCTATGGAAGTATGGAGCTCTGGTGCTATGGAGCTATGGAGCTCTGGTGCTATGAAGCTATGGAGCTCTGGTGCTATGGAGCTATGGAGCTATGGAGCTCTGGAAGTATGGAGCTCTGGTGCTATGGAGCTATGGAGCTCTGGTGCTATGGAGCTATGGAGCTCTGGTGCTATGGAGCTCTGGAGCTCTGGAGGTATGGAGCTCTGGAGGTATGGAGCTCTGGAGGTATGGAGCTATGGAGCCCTGGAGCTCTGGAGGTATGGAGCTATGGTGCTATGGAGCTCTGAAGCCATGGAGCTCTGGTGCTATGGAGCTCTGGAGGTATGGAGCTCTGGAGGTATGGAGCTCTGGAGGTATGGAGCTATGGAGCCCTGGAGCTCTGGAGGTATGGAGCTATGGTGCTATGGAGCTCTGAAGCCATGGAGCTCTGGTGCTATGGAGCTCTGGAGGTATGGAGCTCTGGAGGTATGGAGCTCTGGAGGTATGGAGCTATGGAGCCCTGGAGCTCTGGAGGTATGGAGCTATGGTGCTATGGAGCTCTGAAGCCATGGAGCTCTGGTGCTATGGAGCTATGGAGCTCTGGTGCTATGGAGCTATGGAGGTATGGAGCCACCAGCCAGCACCCTCCGTGGCTGGATCAATGGAAGTGTTTTAGGTACCAGGCAGCCAAAGGGCCGAGGCCTCACGCTCGACCACGCCGGCGCAGAGTTCCAGCCGCTCGGATAAGCTCTGTCACTCACCCGCCGCGCAGCCACCGGTAACGGGGAAATGTCGCCGCCTTGTGGACACGCCGTTGTAAATGAATGGGCTTTCGCACTTAGTGCAATTTTCGCCAACTCTCTGACTTAGAGCTATGGAAGTATGGAGCTATGGAGCCACCAGCCACCCAGGCTGGAGCTCTGGAGCTCTGGAGGTATGGAGCTCTGGTGCTATGGAAGTATGGAGCTCTGGTGCTATGGAAGTATGGAGCTATGGAGGTATGGAAGTATGGAGCTATGGAAGTATGGAGCTATGGAGCTCTGGAAGTATGGAGCTATGGAGCTATGGAGCTCTGGAGGTATGGAGCCCTGGAGCTATGGAGCCCTGGAGCTATGGAAGTATGGAGCTCTGGTGCTATGGAGCTATGGAGCTCTGGTGCTATGGAGCTATGGAGCTATGGAGCTCTGGAGCTATGGAGCTCTGGAGGTATGGAGCTATGGAGCTATGGAGCTCTGGAGGTATGGAGCTATGGAGCTATGGAAGTATGGAGCTCTGGTGCTATGGAGCTATGGAGCTCTGGTGCTATGGAGCTATGGAGCTCTGGTGCTATGGAGCTATGGAGCTCTGGAAGTATGGAGCTCGGGTGCTATGGAGCTATGGAGCTCTGGTGCTATGGAGCTATGGAGCTCTGGTGCTATGGAGCTCTGGTGCTATGGAGCTCTGGTGCTATGGAGCTATGGAGCTCTGGTGCTATGGAGCTCTGGAGGTATGGAGCTCTGGAGGTATGGAGCTCTGGAGGTATGGAGCTATGGAGCCCTGGAGCTCTGGAGGTATGGAGCTATGGTGCTATAGAGCTCTGAAGCCATGGAGCTCTGGTGCTATGGAGCTATGGAGCTCTGGTGCTATGGAGCTATGGAGCTATGGAGCTCTGGAAGTATGGAGCTCTGGTGCTATGGAGCTATGGAGCTCTGGTGCTATGGAGCTATGGAGCTCTGGTGCTATGGAGCTATGGAGCTCTGGTGCTATGGAGCTCTGGTGCTATGGAGCTCTGGTGCTATGGAGCTATGGAGCTCTGGTGCTATGGAGCTATGGAGCTCTGGAGGTATGGAGCTCTGGAGGTATGGAGCTCTGGAGGTATGGAGCTATGGAGCCCTGGAGCTCTGGAGGTATGGAGCTATGGTGCTATGGAGCTCTGAAGCCATGGAGCTCTGGTGCTATGGAGCTCTGGAGCTCTGGAGGTATGGAGCTCTGGAGGTATGGAGCTATGGAGCCCTGGAGCTCTGGAGGTATGGAGCTATGGTGCTATGGAGCTCTGAAGCCATGGAGCTCTGGTGCTATGGAGCTCTGGAGCTCTGGAGGTATGGAGCTCTGGAGGTATGGAGCTCTGGAGGTATGGAGCTATGGAGCCCTGGAGCTCTGGAGGTATGGAGCTATGGTGCTATGGAGCTCTGAAGCCATGGAGCTCTGGTGCTATGGAGCTCTGGAGGTATGGAGCTCTGGAGGTATTGAGCTCTGGAGGTATGGAGCTATGGAGCCCTGGAGCTCTGGAGGTATGGAGCTATGGTGCTATGGAGCTCTGAAGCCATGGAGCTCTGGTGCTATGGAGCTCTGGAGGTATGGAGCTCTGGAGGTATGGAGCTATGGAGCCCTGGAGCTCTGGAGGTATGGAGCTATGGTGCTATGGAGCTCTGAAGCCATGGAGCTCTGGTGCTATGGAGCTCTGGAGGTATGGAGCTCTGGAGGTATGGAGCTCTGGAGGTATGGAGCTATGGAGCCCTGGAGCTCTGGAGGTATGGAGCTATGGTGCTATGGAGCTCTGAAGCCATGGAGCTCTGGTGATATGGAGCTATGGAGCTCTGGTGCTATGGAGCTATGGAGGTATGGAGCCACCAGCCAGCACCCTCCGTGGCTGGATCAATGGAAGTGTTTTAGGTACCAGGCAGCCAAAGGGCCGAGGCCTCACGCTCGACCACGCCGGCGCAGAGTTCCAGCAGCTCGGATAAGCTCTGTCACTCACCCGCCGCGCAGCCACCGGTAACGGGGAAATGTCGCCGCCTTGTGGACACGCCGTTGTAAATGAATGGGCTTTCGCACTTAGTGCAATTTTCGCCAACTCTCTGACTTAGAGCTATGGAAGTATGGAGCTATGGAGCCACCAGCCACCCAGGCTGGAGCTATGGAGCTCTGGAGGTATGGAGCTCAGGTGCTATGGAAGTATGGAGCTATGGAGCTATGGAAGTATGGAGCTATGGAGCTATGGAGCTATGGAGCTCTGGAAGTATGGAGCTATGGAGCTCTGGAGGTATGGAGCTATGGAGCCCTGGAGCCCTGGAGCTATGGAGCTCTGGTGCTATGGAGGTATGGAGCTCTGGAGGTATGGAGCTCTGGAGGTATGGAGCTATGGAGCTATGGAGCCCTGGAGCTATGGAGCTATGGAGCCCTGGAGCTATGGAGCTATGGAGCCACCAGCCAGCACCCTCCGTGGCTGGATCAATGGAAGTGTTTTAGGTACCAGGCAGCCAAAGGGCCGAGGCCTCACGCTCGACCACGCCGGCGCAGAGTTCCAGCCAGCTATGGAGCTCTGGTGCTATGGAGCTCTGGAGGTATGGAGCTCTGGTGCTATGGAGCTCTGGTGCTATGGAGCTCTGGTGCTATGGAGCTATGGAGCTCTGGTGCTATGGAGCTATGGAGCTCTGGAGGTATGGAGCTCTGGAGGTATGGAGCTCTGGAGGTATGGAGCTATGGAGCCCTGGAGCTCTGGAGGTATGGAGCTATGGTGCTATGGAGCTCTGAAGCCATGGAGCTCTGGTGCTATGGAGCTCTGGAGCTCTGGAGGTATGGAGCTCTGGAGGTATGGAGCTATGGAGCCCTGGAGCTCTGGAGGTATGGAGCTATGGTGCTATGGAGCTCTGAAGCCATGGAGCTCTGGTGCTATGGAGCTCTGGAGCTCTGGAGGTATGGAGCTCTGGAGGTATGGAGCTCTGGAGGTATGGAGCTATGGAGCCCTGGAGCTCTGGAGGTATGGAGCTATGGTGCTATGGAGCTCTGAAGCCATGGAGCTCTGGTGCTATGGAGCTCTGGAGGTATGGAGCTCTGGAGGTATGGAGCTCTGGAGGTATGGAGCTATGGAGCCCTGGAGCTCTGGAGGTATGGAGCTATGGTGCTATGGAGCTCTGAAGCCATGGAACTCTGGTGCTATGGAGCTCTGGAGGTATGGAGCTCTGGAGGTATGGAGCTCTGGAGGTATGGAGCTATGGAGCCCTGGAGCTCTGGAGGTATGGAGCTCTGGTGCTATGGAGCTCTGGAGGTATGGTGCTATGGAGCTATGGAGGTATGGAGCCACCAGCCAGCACCCTCCGTGGCTGGATCAATGGAAGTGTTTTAGGTACCAGGCAGCCAAAGGGCCGAGGCCTCACGCTCGACCACGCCGGCGCAGAGTTCCAGCAGCTCGGATAAGCTCTGTCACTCACCCGCCGCGCAGCCACCGGTAACGGGGAAATGTCGCCGCCTTGTGGACACGCCGTTGTAAATGAATGGGCTTTCGCACTTAGTGCAATTTTCGCCAACTCTCTGACTTAGAGCTATGGAAGTATGGAGCTATGGAGCCACCAGCCACCCAGGCTGGAGCTCTGGAGCTCTGGAGGTATGGAGCTCTGGTGCTATGGAAGTATGGAGCTCTGGTGCTATGGAAGTATGGAGCTATGGAGGTATGGAAGTATGGAGCTATGGAAGTATGGAGCTATGGAGCTCTGGTAGTATGGAGCTATGGAGCTCTGGAGGTATGGAGCCCTGGAGCTATGGAGGTCCTGGAGCTATGGAAGTATGGAGCTCTGGTGCTATGGAGCTATGGAGCTCTGGTGCTATGGAGCTATGGAGCTATGGAGCTCTGGAGCTATGGAGCTCTGGAGGTATGCAGCTATGGAGCTATGGAGCTCTGGAGGTATGGAGCTATGGAGCTATGGAAGTATGGAGCTCTGGTGCTATGGAGCTATGGAGCTCTGGTGCTATGGAGCTATGGAGCTCTGGTGCTATGGAGCTATGGAGCTATGGAGCTCTGGAAGTATGGAGCTCTGGTGCTATGGAGCTATGGAGCTCTGGTGCTATGGAGCTATGGAGCTCTGGTGCTATGGAGCTATGGAGCTCTGGTGCTATGGAGCTCTGGTGCTATGGAGCTCTGGTGCTATGGAGCTATGGAGCTCTGGTGCTATGGAGCTATGGAGCTCTGGAGGTATGGAGCTCTGGAGGTATGGAGCTCTGGAGGTATGGAGCTATGGAGCCCTGGAGCTCTGGAGGTATGGAGCTATGGTGCTATGGAGCTCTGAAGCCATGGAGCTCTGGTGCTATGGAGCTCTGGAGCTCTGGAGGTATGGAGCTCTGGAGGTATGGAGCTATGGAGCCCTGGAGCTCTGGAGGTATGGAGCTATGGAGCTCTGAAGCCATGGAGCTCTGGTGCTATGGAGCTCTGGAGCTCTGGAGGTATGGAGCTCTGGAGGTATGGAGCTATGGAGCCCTGGAACTCTGGAGGTATGGAGCTATGGTGCTATGGAGCTCTGAAGCCATGGAGCTCTGGTGCTATGGAGCTCTGGAGGTATGGAGCTCTGGAGGTATGGAGCTCTGGAGGTATGGAGCTATGGAGCCCTGGAGCTCTGGAGGTATGGAGCTATGGTGCTATGGAGCTCTGAAGCCATGGAGCTCTGGTGCTATGGAGCTCTGGAGGTATGGAGCTCTGGAGGTATGGAGCTCTGGAGGTATGGAGCTATGGAGCCCTGGAGCTCTGGAGGTATGGAGCTATGGTGCTATGGAGCTCTGAAGCCATGGAGCTCTGGTGCTATGGAGCTATGGAGCTCTGGTGCTATGGAGCTATGGAGCTCTGGTGCTATGGAGCTATGGAGGTATGGAGCCACCAGCCAGCACCCTCCGTGGCTGGATCAATGGAAGTGTTTTAGGTACCAGGCAGCCAAAGGGCCGAGGCCTCACGCTCGACCACGCCGGCGCAGAGTTCCAGCCGCTCGGATAAGCTCTGTCACTCACCCGCCGCGCAGCCACCGGTAACGGGGAAATGTCGCCGCCTGGCGGACACGCCGTTGTAAATGAATGGGCTTTCGCACTTAGTGCAATTTTCGCCAACTCTCTGACTTAGAGCTATGGAAGTATGGAGCTATGGAGCCACCAGCCACCCAGGCTGGAGCTATGGAGCTCTGGAGGTATGGAGCTCAGGTGCTATGGAAGTATGGAGCTATGGAGCTATGGAAGTATGGAGCTATGGAGCTATGGAGCTCTGGAAGTATGGAGCTATGGAGCTCTGGAGGTATGGAGCTATGGAGCGCTGGAGCCCTGGAGCTATGGAACTCTGGTGCTATGGAGGTATGGAGCTCTGGAGGTATGGAGCTCTGGAGGTATGGAGCTATGGAGCTATGGAGCCCTGGAGCTATGGAGCTATGGAGCCCTGGAGCTATGGAGCTATGGAGCCACCAGCCAGCACCCTCCGTGGCTGGATCAATGGAAGTGTTTTAGGTACCAGGCAGCCAAAGGGCCGAGGCCTCACGCTCGACCACGCCGGCGCAGAGTTCCAGCCAGCTATGGAGCTCTGGTGCTATGGAGCTCTGGAGGTATGGAGCTCTGGAGGTATGGAGCTCTGGAGGTATGGAGCTATGGAGCCCTGGAGCTCTGGAGGTATGGAGCTATGGTGCTATGGAGCTCTGAAGCCATGGAGCTCTGGTGCTATGGAGCTATGGAGCTCTGGTGCTATGGAGCTATGGAGCTATGGAGCTCTGGATGTATGGAGCTCTGGTGCTATGGAGCTATGGAGCTCTGGTGCTATGGAGCTATGGAGCTCTGGTGCTATGGAGCTATGGAGCTCTGGTGCTATGGAGCTCTGGTGCTATGGAGCTCTGGTGCTATGGAGCTATGGAGCTCTGGTGCTATGGAGCTATGGAGCTCTGGAGGTATGGAGCTCTGGAGGTATGGAGCTCTGGAGGTATGGAGCTATGGAGCCCTGGAGCTCTGGAGGTATGGAGCTATGGTGCTATGGAGCTCTGAAGCCATGGAGCTCTGGTGCTATGGAGCTCTGGAGCTCTGGAGGTATGGAGCTCTGGAGGTATGGAGCTATGGAGCCCTGGAGCTCTGGAGGTATGGAGCTATGGTGCTATGGAGCTCTGAAGCCATGGAGCTCTGGTGCTATGGAGCTCTGGAGCTCTGGAGGTATGGAGCTCTGGAGGTATGGAGCTCTGGAGGAATGGAGCTATGGAGCCCTGGAGCTCTGGAGGTATGGAGCTATGGTGCTATGGAGCTCTGAAGCCATGGAGCTCTGGTGCTATGGAGCTCTGGAGCTCTGGAGGTATGGAGCTCTGGAGGTATGGAGCTATGGAGCCCTGGAGCTCTGGAGGTATGGAGCTATGGTGCTATGGAGCTCTGAAGCCATGGAGCTCTGGTGCTATGGAGCTCTGGAGCTCTGGAGGTATGGAGCTCTGGAGGTATGGAGCTATGGAGCCCTGGAGCTCTGGAGGTATGGAGCTATGGTGCTATGGAGCTCTGAAGCCATGGAGCTCTGGTGCTATGGAGCTCTGGAGCTCTGGAGGTATGGAGCTCTGGAGGTATGGAGCTCTGGAGGTATGGAGCTATGGAGCCCTGGAGCTCTGGAGGTATGGAGCTATGGTGCTCTGGAGCTCTGAAGCCATGGAGCTCTGGTGCTATGGAGCTCTGGAGGTATGGAGCTCTGGAGGTATGGAGCTCTGGAGGTATGGAGCTATGGAGCCCTGGAGCTCTGGAGGTATGGAGCTATGGTGCTATGGAGCTCTGAAGCCATGGAGCTCTGGTGCTATGGACCTATGGAGCTCTGGTGCTATGGAGCTATGGAGGTATGGAGCCACCAGCCAGCACCCTCCGTGGCTGGATCAATGGAAGTGTTTTAGGTACCAGGCAGCCAAAGGGCCGAGGCCTCACGCTCGACCACGCCGGCGCAGAGTTCCAGCCGCTCGGATAAGCTCTGTCACTCACCCGCCGCGCAGCCACCGGTAACGGGGAAATGTCGCCACCTTGTGGACACGCCGTTGTAAATGAATGGGCTTTCGCACTTAGTGCAATTTTCGCCAACTCTCTGACTTAGAGCTATGGAAGTATGGAGCTATGGAGCCACCAGCCACCCAGGCTGGAGCTCTGGAGCTCTGGAGGTATGGAGCTCTGGTGCTATGGAAGTATGGAGCTCTGGTGCTATGGAAGTATGGAGCTATGGAGGTATGGAAGTATGGAGCTATGGAAGTATGGAGCTATGGAGCTCTGGAAGTATGGAGCTATGGAGCTCTGGAGGTATGGAGCCCTGGAGCTATGGAGCCCTGGAGCTATGGAAGTATGGAGCTCTGGTGCTATGGAGCTATGGAGCTCTGGTGCTATGGAGCTATGGAGCTATGGAGCTCTGGAGCTATGGAGCTCTGGAGGTATGGAGCTATGGAGCTATGGAGCTCTGGAGGTATGGAGCTATGGAGCTATGGAAGTATGGAGCTCTGGTGCTATGGAGCTATGGAGCTCTGGTGCTATGGAGCTATGGAGCTCTGGTGCTATGAAGCTATGGAGCTATGGAGCTCTGGAAGTATGGAACTCTGGTGCTATGGAGCTATGGAGCTCTGGTGCTATGGAGCTATGGAGCTCTGGTGCTATGGAGCTCTGGTGCTATGGAGCTCTGGTGCTATGGAGCTATGGAGCTCTGGTGCTATGGAGCTCTGGAGGTATGGAGCTCTGGAGGTATGGAGCTCTGGAGGTATGGAGCTATGGAGCCCTGGAGCTCTGGAGGTATGGAGCTATGGTGCTATGGAGCTCTGAAGCCATGGAGCTCTGGTGCTATGGAGCTATGGAGCTCTGGTGCTATGGAGCTATGGAGCTATGGAGCTCTGGAAGTATGGAGCTCTGGTGCTATGGAGCTATGGAGCTCTGGTGCTATGGAGCTATGGAGCTCTGGTGCTATGGAGCTATGGAGCTCTGGTGCTATGGTGCTATGGAGCTCTGAAGCCATGGAGCTCTGGTGCTATGGAGCTCTGGAGCTCTGGAGGTATGGAGCTCTGGAGGTATGGAGCTCTGGAGGTATGGAGCTATGGAGCCCTGGAGCTCTGGAGGTATGGAGCTATGGTGCTATGGAGCTCTGAAGCCATGGAGCTCTGGTGCTATGGAGCTCTGGAGGTATGGAGGTATGGAGCTCTGGAGGTATGGAGCTATGGAGCCCTGGAGCTCTGGAGGTATGGAGCTATGGAGCTCTGAAGCCATGGAGCTCTGGTGCTATGGAGCTCTGGAGCTCTGGAGGTATGGAGCTCTGGAGGTATGGAGCTCTGGAGGTATGGAGCTATGGAGCCCTGGAGCTCTGGAGGTATGGAGCTATGGTGCTATGGAGCTCTGAAGCCATGGAGCTCTGGTGCTATGGAGCTCTGGAGGTATGGAGCTCTGGAGGTATGGAGCTCTGGAGGTATGGAGCTATGGAGCCCTGGAGCTCTGGAGGTATGGAGCTATGGTGCTATGGAGCTCTGAAGCCATGGAGCTCTGGTGCTATGGAGCTCTGGAGGTATGGAGCTCTGGAGGTATGGAGCTCTGGAGGTATGGAGCTATGGAGCCCTGGAGCTCTGGAGGTATGGAGCTATGGTGCTATGGAGCTCTGAAGCCATGGAGCTCTGGTGCTATGGAGCTATGGAGCTCTGGTGCTATGGAGCTATGGAGCTCTGGTGCTATGGAGCTATGGAGGTATGGAGCCACCAGCCAGCACCCTCCGTGGCTGGATCAATGGAAGTGTTTTAGGTACCAGGCAGCCAAAGGGCCGAGGCCTCACGCTCGACCACGCCGGCGCAGAGTTCCAGCCGCTCGGATAAGCTCTGTCACTCACCCGCCGCGCAGCCACCGGTAACGGGGAAATGTCGCCGCCTGGCGGACACGCCGTTGTAAATGAATGGGCTTTCGCACTTAGTGCAATTTTCGCCAACTCTCTGACTTAGAGCTATGGAAGTATGGAGCTATGGAGCCACCAGCCACCCAGGCTGGAGCTATGGAGCTCTGGAGGTATGGAGCTCAGGTGCTATGGAAGTATGGAGCTATGGAGCTATGGAAGTATGGAGCTATGGAGCTATGGAGCTCTGGAAGTATGGAGCTATGGAGCTCTGGAGGTATGGAGCTATGGAGCGCTGGAGCCCTGGAGCTATGGAACTCTGGTGCTATGGAGGTATGGAGCTCTGGAGGTATGGAGCTCTGGAGGTATGGAGCTATGGAGCTATGGAGCCCTGGAGCTATGGAGCTATGGAGCCCTGGAGCTATGGAGCTATGGAGCCCTGGAGCTATGGAGCTATGGAGCTCTGGTGCTATGGAGCTATGGAGCTCTGGTGCTATGGAGCTATGGAGCTCTGGTGCTATGGAGCTATGGAGCTCTGGTGCTATGGAGCTATGGAGCTCTGGAAGTATGGAGCTATGGAGCTCTGGAGGTATGGAGCTATGGAGCCCTGGAGCTATGGAGCCCTGGAGCTATGGAAGTATGGAGCTCTGGTGCTATGGAGCTATGGAGCTCTGGTGCTATGGAGCTATGGAGCTCTGGAGCTCTGGAGGTATGGAGCTATGGAGCTATGGAGCTCTGGAGGTATGGAGCTATGGAGCTATGGAAGTATGGAGCTCTGGTGCTATGGAGCTATGGAGCTCTGGTGCTATGGAGCTATGGAGCTCTGGTGCTATGGAGCTATGGAGCTATGGAGCTCTGGAAGTATGGAGCTCTGGTGCTATGGAGCTATGGAGCTCTGGTGCTATGGAGCTATGGAGCTCTGGTGCTATGGAGCTATGGAGCTCTGGTGCTATGGAGCTCTGGTGCTATGGAGCTCTGGTGCTATGGAGCTATGACGCTCTGGTGCTATGGAGCTATGGAGCTCTGGAGGTATGGAGCTCTGGAGGTATGGAGCTCTGGAGGTATGGAGCTTTGGAGCCCTGGAGCTCTGGAGGTATGGAGCTATGGTGCTATGGAGCTCTGAAGCCATGGAGCTCTGGTGCTATGGAGCTCTGGAGCTCTGGAGGTATGGAGCTCTGGAGGTATGGAGCTATGGAGCCCTGGAGCTCTGGAGGTATGGAGCTATGGTGCTATGGAGCTCTGAAGCCATGGAGCTCTGGTGCTATGGAGCTCTGGAGCTCTGGAGGTATGGAGCTCTGGAGGTATGGAGCTATGGAGCCCTGGAGCTCTGGAGGTATGGAGCTATGGTGCTATGGAGCTCTGAAGCCATGGAGCTCTGGTGCTATGGAGCTCTGGAGCTCTGGAGGTATGGAGCTCTGGAGGTATGGAGCTCTGGAGGTATGGAGCTATGGAGCCCTGGAGCTCTGGAGGTATGGAGCTATGGTGCTATGGAGCTCTGAAGCCATGGAGCTCTGGTGCTATGGAGCTCTGGAGGTATGGAGCTCTGGAGGTATGGAGCTCTGGAGGTATGGAGCTATGGAGCCCTGGAGCTCTGGAGGTATGGAGCTATGGTGCTATGGAGCTCTGAAGCCATGGAGCTCTGGTGCTATGGACCTATGGAACTCTGGTGCTATGGAGCTATGGAGGTATGGAGCCACCAGCCAGCACCCTCCGTGGCTGGATCAATGGAAGTGTTTTAGGTACCAGGCAGCCAAAGGGCCGAGGCCTCACGCTCGACCACGCCGGCGCAGAGTTCCAGCCGCTCGGATAAGCTCTGTCACTCACCCGCCGCGCAGCCACCGGTAACGGGGAAATGTCGCCGCCTTGTGGACACGCCGTTGTAAATGAATGGGCTTTCGCACTTAGTGCAATTTTCGCCAACTCTCTGACTTAGAGCTATGGAAGTATGGAGCTATGGAGCCACCAGCCACCCAGGCTGGAGCTCTGGAGCTCTGGAGGTATGGAGCTCTGGTGCTATGGAAGTATGGAGCTCTGGTGCTATGGAAGTATGGAGCTATGGAGGTATGGAAGTATGGAGCTATGGAAGTATGGAGCTATGGAGCTCTGGAAGTATGGAGCTATGGAGCTCTGGAGGTATGGAGCCCTGGAGCTATGGAGCCCTGGAGCTATGGAAGTATGGAGCTCTGGTGCTATGGAGCTATGGAGCTCTGGTGCTATGGAGCTATGGAGCTATGGAGCTCTGGAGCTATGGAGCTCTGGAGGTATGGAGCTATGGAGCTATGGAGCTCTGGAGGTATGGAGCTATGGAGCTATGGAAGTATGGAGCTCTGGTGCTATGGAGCTATGGAGCTCTGGTGCTATGGAGCTATGGAGCTCTGGTGCTATGAAGCTATGGAGCTATGGAGCTCTGGAAGTATGGAGCTCTGGTGCTATGGAGCTATGGAGCTCTGGTGCTATGGAGCTATGGAGCTCTGGTGCTATGGAGCTCTGGTGCTATGGAGCTCTGGTGCTATGGAGCTATGGAGCTCTGGTGCTATGGAGCTCTGGAGGTATGGAGCTCTGGAGGTATGGAGCTCTGGAGGTATGGAGCTATGGAGCCCTGGAGCTCTGGAGGTATGGAGCTATGGTGCTATGGAGCTCTGAAGCCATGGAGCTCTGGTGCTATGGAGCTATGGAGCTCTGGTGCTATGGAGCTATGGAGCTATGGAGCTCTGGAAGTATGGAGCTCTGGTGCTATGGAGCTATGGAGCTCTGGTGCTATGGAGCTATGGAGCTCTGGTGCTATGGAGCTATGGAGCTCTGGTGCTATGGTGCTATGGAGCTCTGAAGCCATGGAGCTCTGGTGCTATGGAGCTCTGGAGCTCTGGAGGTATGGAGCTCTGGAGGTATGGAGCTCTGGAGGTATGGAGCTATGGAGCCCTGGAGCTCTGGAGGTATGGAGCTATGGTGCTATGGAGCTCTGAAGCCATGGAGCTCTGGTGCTATGGAGCTCTGGAGGTATGGAGCTCTGGAGGTATGGAGCTCTGGAGGTATGGAGCTATGGAGCCCTGGAGCTCTGGAGGTATGGAGCTATGGTGCTATGGAGCTCTGAAGCCATGGAGCTCTGGTGCTATGGAGCTATGGAGCTCTGGTGCTATGGAGCTATGGAGGTATGGAGCCACCAGCCAGCACCCTCCGTGGCTGGATCAATGGAAGTGTTTTAGGTACCAGGCAGCCAAAGGGCCGAGGCCTCACGCTCGACCACGCCGGCGCAGAGTTCCAGCCGCTCGGATAAGCTCTGTCACTCACCCGCCGCGCAGCCACCGGTAACGGGGAAATGTCGCCGCCTTGTGGACACGCCGTTGTAAATGAATGGGCTTTCGCACTTAGTGCAATTTTCGCCAACTCTCTGACTTAGAGCTATGGAAGTATGGAGCTATGGAGCCACCAGCCACCCAGGCTGGAGCTCTGGAGCTCTGGAGGTATGGAGCTCTGGTGCTATGGAAGTATGGAGCTCTGGTGCTATGGAAGTATGGAGCTATGGAGGTATGGAAGTATGGAGCTATGGAAGTATGGAGCTATGGAGCTCTGGAAGTATGGAGCTATGGAGCTCTGGAGGTATGGAGCCCTGGAGCTATGGAGCCCTGGAGCTATGGAAGTATGGAGCTCTGGTGCTATGGAGCTCTGGTGCTATGGAGCTATGGAGCTATGGAGCTCTGGAGCTATGGAGCTCTGGAGGTATGGAGCTATGGAGCTATGGAGCTATGGAGCTCTGGAGGTATGGAGCTATGGAGCTATGGAAGTATGGAGCTCTGGTGCTATGGAGCTATGGAGCTCTGGTGCTATGGAGCTATGGAGCTCTGGTGCTATGGAGCTATGGAGCTCTGGAAGTATGGAGCTCTGGTGCTATGGAGCTATGGAGCTCTGGTGCTATGGAGCTATGGAGCTCTGGTGCTATGGAGCTCTGGTGCTATGGAGCTCTGGTGCTATGGAGCTATGGAGCTCTGGTGCTATGGAGCTCTGGAGGTATGGAGCTCTGGAGGTATGGTGCTCTGGAGGTATGGAGCTATGGAGCCCTGGAGCTCTGGAGGTATGGAGCTATGGTGCTATGGAGCTCTGAAGCCATGGAGCTCTGGTGCTATGGAGCTATGGAGCTCTGGTGCTATGGAGCTATGGAGCTATGGAGCTCTGGAAGTATGGAGCTCTGGTGCTATGGAGCTATGGAGCTCTGGTGCTATGGAGCTATGGAGCTCTGGTGCTATGGAGCTATGGAGCTCTGGTGCTATGGAGCTCTGGTGCTATGGAGCTCTGGAGCTCTGGTGCTATGGAGCTATGGAGCTCTGGTGCTATGGAGCTATGGAGCTATGGAGCTATGGAGCCCTGGAGCTCTGGAGGTATGGAGCTATGGTGCTATGGAGCTCTGAAGCCATGGAGCTCTGGTGCTATGGAGCTCTGGAGCTCTGGAGGTATGGAGCTCTGGAGGTATGGAGCTATGGAGCCCTGGAGCTCTGGAGGTATGGAGCTATGGAGCTCTGAAGCCATGGAGCTCTGGTGCTATGGAGCTCTGGAGCTCTGGAGGTATGGAGCTCTGGAGGTATGGAGCTATGGAGCCCTGGAGCTCTGGAGGTATGGAGCTATGGTGCTATGGAGCTCTGAAGCCATGGAGCTCTGGTGCTATGGAGCTCTGGAGCTCTGGAGGTATGGAGCTCTGGAGGTATGGAGCTCTGGAGGTATGGAGCTATGGAGCCCTGGAGCTCTGGAGGTATGGAGCTATGGTGCTATGGAGCTCTGAAGCCATGGAGCTCTGGTGCTATGGAGCTCTGGAGGTATGGAGCTCTGGAGGTATGGAGCTCTGGAGGTATGGAGCTATGGAGCCCTGGAGCTCTGGAGGTATGGAGCTATGGTGCTATGGAGCTCTGAAGCCATGGAGCTCTGGTGCTATGGACCTATGGAGCTCTGGTGCTATGGAGCTATGGAGGTATGGTGCTATGGAGCTATGGAGCTCTGGTGCTATGGAGCTCTGGTGCTATGGAGCTCTGGTGCTATGGAGCTATGGAGCTCTGGTGCTATGGAGCTATGGAGCTCTGGAGGTATGGAGCTCTGGAGGTATGGAGCTCTGGAGGTATGGAGCTATGGAGCCCTGGAGCTCTGGAGGTATGGAGCTATGGTGCTATGGAGCTCTGAAGCCATGGAGCTCTGGTGCTATGGAGCTCTGGAGCTCTGGAGGTATGGAGCTCTGGAGGTATGGAGCTATGGAGCCCTGGAGCTCTGGAGGTATGGAGCTATGGAGCTCTGAAGCCATGGAGCTCTGGTGCTATGGAGCTCTGGAGCTCTGGAGGTATGGAGCTCTGGAGGTATGGAGCTCTGGAGGTATGGAGCTATGGAGCCCTGGAGCTCTGGAGGTATGGAGCTATGGTGCTATGGAGCTCTGAAGCCATGGAGCTCTGGTGCTATGGAGCTCTGGAGCTCTGGAGGTATGGAGCTCTGGAGGTATGGAGCTATGGAGCCCTGGAGCTCTGGAGGTATGGAGCTATGGTGCTATGGAGCTCTGAAGCCATGGAGCTCTGGTGCTATGGAGCTCTGGAGCTCTGGAGGTATGGAGCTCTGGAGGTATGGAGCTCTGGAGGTATGGAGCTATGGAGCCCTGGAGCTCTGGAGGTATGGAGCTATGGTGCTATGGAGCTCTGAAGCCATGGAGCTCTGGTGCTATGGAGCTCTGGAGGTATGGAGCTCTGGAGGTATGGAGCTCTGGAGGTATGGAGCTATGGAGCCCTGGAGCTCTGGAGGTATGGAGCTATGGTGCTATGGAGCTCTGAAGCCATGGAGCTCTGGTGCTATGGACCTATGGAGCTCTGGTGCTATGGAGCTATGGAGGTATGGAGCCACCAGCCAGCACCCTCCGTGGCTGGATCAATGGAAGTGTTTTAGGTACCAGGCAGCCAAAGGGCCGAGGCCTCACGCTCGACCACGCCGGCGCAGAGTTCCAGCCGCTCGGATAAGCTCTGTCACTCACCCGCCGCGCAGCCACCGGTAACGGGGAAATGTCGCCGCCTTGTGGACACGCCGTTGTAAATGAATGGGCTTTCGCACTTAGTGCAATTTTCGCCAACTATCTGACTTAGAGCTATGGAAGTATGGAGCTATGGAGCCACCAGCCACCCAGGCTGGAGCTCTGGAGCTCTGGAGGTATGGAGCTCTGGTGCTATGGAAGTATGGAGCTCTGGTGCTATGGAAGTATGGAGCTATGGAGGTATGGAAGTATGGAGCTATGGAAGTATGGAGCTATGGAGCTCTGGAAGTATGGAGCTATGGAGCTCTGGAGGTATGGAGCCCTGGAGCTATGGAGCCCTGGAGCTATGGAAGTATGGAGCTCTGGTGCTATGGAGCTATGGAGCTCTGGTGCTATGGAGCTATGAAGCTATGGAGCTCTGGAGCTATGGAGCTCTGGAGGTATGGAGCTATGGAGCTATGGAGCTCTGGAGGTATGGAGCTATGGAGCTATGGAAGTATGGAGCTCTGGTGCTATGGAGCTATGGAGCTCTGGTGCTATGGAGATATGGAGCTCTGGTGCTATGGAGCTATGGAGCTATGGAGCTCTGGAAGTATGGAGCTCTGGTGCTATGGAGCTATGGAGCTCTGGTGCTATGGAGCTATGGAGCTCTGGTGCTATGGAGCTCTGGTTCTATGGAGCTCTGGTGCTATGGAGCTATGGAGCTCTGGTGCTATGGAGCTCTGGAGGTGTGGAGCTCTGGAGGTATGGAGCTCTGGAGGTATGGAGCTATGGAGCCCTGGAGCTCTGGAGGTATGGAGCTATGGTGCTATGGAGCTCTGAAGCCATGGAGCTCTGGTGCTATGGAGCTATGGAGCTCTGGTGCTATGGAGCTATGGAGCTATGGAGCTCTGGAAGTATGGAGCTCTGGTGCTATGGAGCTATGGAGCTCTGGTGCTATGGAGCTATGGAGCTCTGGTGCTATGGAGCTATGGAGCTCTGGTGCTATGGAGCTCTGGTGCTATGGAGCTCTGGTGCTATGGAGCTATGGAGCTCTGGTGCTATGGAGCTATGGAGCTCTGGAGGTATGGAGCTCTGGAGGTATGGAGCTCTGGAGGTATGGAGCTATGGAGCCCTGGAGCTCTGGAGGTATGGAGCTATGGTGCTATGGAGCTCTGAAGCCATGGAGCTCTGGTGCTATGGAGCTCTGGAGCTCTGGAGGTATGGAGCTCTGGAGGTATGGAGCTATGGAGCCCTGGAGCTCTGGAGGTATGGAGCTATGGTGCTATGGAGCTCTGAAGCCATGGAGCTCTGGTGCTATGGAGCTCTGGAGCTCTGGAGGTATGGAGCTCTGGAGGTATGGAGCTCTGGAGGTATGGAGCTATGGAGCCCTGGAGCTCTGGAGGTATGGAGCTATGGTGCTATGGAGCTCTGAAGCCATGGAGCTCTGGTGCTATGGAGCTCTGGAGGTATGGAGCTCTGGAGGTATGGAGCTCTGGAGGTATGGAGCTATGGAGCCCTGGAGCTCTGGAGGTATGGAGCTATGGTGCTATGGAGCTCTGAAGCCATGGAGCTCTGGTGCTATGGAGCTCTGGAGGTATGGAGCTCTGGAGGTATGGAGCTCTGGAGGTATGGAGCTATGGAGCCCTGGAGCTCTGGAGGTATGGAGCTATGGTGCTATGGAGCTCTGAAGCCATGGAGCTCTGGTGCTATGGAGCTATGGAGCTCTGGTGCTATGGAGCTATGGAGGTATGGAGCCACCAGCCAGCACCCTCCGTGGCTGGATCAATGGAAGTGTTTTAGGTACCAGGCAGCCAAAGGGCCGAGGCCTCACGCTCGACCACGCCGGCGCAGAGTTCCAGCCGCTCGGATAAGCTCTGTCACTCACCCGCCGCGCAGCCACCGGTAACGGGGAAATGTCGCCGCCTTGTGGACACGCCGTTGTAAATGAATGGGCTTTCGCACTTAGTGCAATTTTCGCCAACTCTCTGACTGGAGCTATGGAAGTATGGAGCTATGGAGCCACCAGCCACCCAGGCTGGAGCTATGGAGCTCTGGAGGTATGGAGCTCTGGTGCTATGGAAGTATGGAGCTATGGAGCTATGGAAGTATGGAGCTATGGAGCTATGGAGCTCTGGAAGTATGGAGCTATGGAGCTCTGGAGGTATGGAGCTATGGAGCCCTGGAGCCCTGGAGCTATGGAGCCCTGGAGCTATGGAGCTATGGAGCCCTGGAGCTATGGAGCTATGGAGCCCTGGAGCTATGGAGCTATGGAGCTCTGGTGCTATGGAGCTATGGAGCTCTGGTGCTATGGAGCTATGGAGCTCTGGTGCTATGGAGCTATGGAGCTCTGGTGCTATGGAGCTATGGAGCTCTGGAAGTATGGAGCTATGGAGCTCTGGAGGTATGGAGCTATGGAGCTCTGGAGGTATGGAGCTATGGAGCCCTGGAGCTATGGAGCCCTGGAGCTATGGAAGTATGGAGCTCTGGTGCTATGGAGCTATGGAGCTCTGGTGCTATGGAGCTATGGAGCTCTGGAGCTATGGAGCTCTGGAGGTATGGAGCTATGGAGCTCTGGAGGTATGGAGCTATGGAGCTATGGAAGTATGGAGCTCTGGTGCTATGGAGCTATGGAGCTCTGGTGCTATGGAGCTATGGAGCTCTGGTGCTATGGAGCTATGGAGCTATGGAGCTCTGGAAGTATGGAGCTCTGGTGCTATGGAGCTATGGAGCTCTGGTGCTATGGAGCTATGGAGCTCTGGTGCTATGGAGCTATGGAGCTCTGGTGCTATGGAGCTATGGTGCTATGGAGCTCTGGTGCTATGGAGCTCTGAAGCCATGGAGCTCTGGTGCTATGGAGCTCTGGAGGTATGGAGCTCTGGAGGTATGGAGCTCTGGAGGTATGGAGCTATGGAGCCCTGGAGCTCTGGAGGTATGGAGCTATGGTGCTATGGAGCTCTGAAGCCATGGAGCTCTGGTGCTATGGACCTATGGAGCTCTGGTGCTATGGAGCTATGGAGGTATGGAGCCACCAGCCAGCACCCTCCGTGGCTGGATCAATGGAAGTGTTTTAGGTACCAGGCAGCCAAAGGGCCGAGGCCTCACGCTCGACCACGCCGGCGCAGAGTTCCAGCCGCTCGGATAAGCTCTGTCACTCACCCGCCGCGCAGCCACCGGTAACGGGGAAATGTCGCCGCCTTGTGGACACGCCGTTGTAAATGAATGGGCTTTCGCACTTAGTGCAATTTTCGCCAACTCTCTGACTTAGAGCTATGGAAGTATGGAGCTATGGAGCCACCAGCCACCCAGGCTGGAGCTCTGGAGCTCTGGAGGTATGGAGCTCTGGTGCTATGGAAGTATGGAGCTCTGGTGCTATGGAAGTATGGAGCTATGGAGGTATGGAAGTATGGAGCTATGGAAGTATGGAGCTATGGAGCTCTGGAAGTATGGAGCTATGGAGCTCTGGAGGTATGGAGCCCTGGAGCTATGGAGCCCTGGAGCTATGGAAGTATGGAGCTCTGGTGCTATGGAGCTATGGAGCTCTGGTGCTATGGAGCTATGGAGCTATGGAGCTCTGGAGCTATGGAGCTCTGGAGGTATGGAGCTATGGAGCTATGGAGCTCTGGAGGTATGGAGCTATGGAGCTATGGAAGTATGGAGCTCTGGTGCTATGGAGCTATGGAGCTCTGGTGCTATGGAGCTATGGAGCTCTGGTGCTATGAAGCTATGGAGCTATGGAGCTCTGGAAGTATGGAGCTCTGGTGCTATGGAGCTATGGAGCTCTGGTGCTATGGAGCTATGGAGCTCTGGTGCTATGGAGCTCTGGTGCTATGGAGCTCTGGTGCTATGGAGCTATGGAGCTCTGGTGCTATGGAGCTCTGGAGGTATGGAGCTCTGGAGGTATGGAGCTCTGGAGGTATGGAGCTATGGAGCCCTGGAGCTCTGGAGGTATGGAGCTAT